>NW_024464846.1:0-16386 GCF_000004515.6 Glycine max
GGTGGTTATTTTGATGATGGACATTGTTTTCATTTTCTATTTATTTCTAATTTGGTGTAATTTGAACTAATGAACATTTGAATTATGTTGTTTTATATTTGACGTATTTTATTTACCTTAAAAAATTATGGAATCATGCTAGACAAATGTGTTAGTCTTTATTTTATTTATTAGTAGTTAATTTTATTTTAGAATTTTTACATAATTTAATATTCATTTCTTAACGAATTTTGTAGTCACATATGTTATAATAAATTTAATGATATATAAGTAGTTGAAAATAAAGGTTTAACAATCAATTTATTTTTTTTAAAATCAAATTTTTAATATTTTTAATTTTTTTTTAATTGGAATCGGGTACGGGTCGGGGTCGGGGATACCCGATACCCGACGGGTACGGGGATGGGATGAAATTTTTAAACCCGTCGGGTATCGGGTACGGGTATGGGGACAGGTCGGGGAGTCGGGGTCAGGGATTGGGGAAACAATACCCGTCCCCGCCCCGCCCCATTGCCATGTCTAATCTAGAATTCAATAAACAAAATAAAAATTCAACACAAACTTAGAACATAATGTGACAATTACTATGACTAAACATGACTCTAAGACAACATGGATTAAGTGATTTACAGCAAGGAATTAAAGAGAATTCACCGAACAAAAAGATAGAGGAAGCAAAAGAACATCACCGAACAAAATGCACACACATAGCCTCTATTTATAGCCTAAGTGTCACACAAAATTGGAGGGAAATTTGAATTTCTATTCAAATTTCACTTGAATTTGAAATTGAATTTGTGGACCCAAAATTTCACTAATTATGATTAGTGAATTTCAGATATGGTTCAGCCCACTAATCCAAGATCAAGTCCAAGATTCTCCACTAAGTGTGCTTAGGTGTCATGAGGCATGTAAAGCATGAAGGACATGCACAAAGTGTGACTATATGATGTGGCAATGGGGTGTAGCAAGCAAATGCACACCACCCCCTCTAAAATTTAATTGGATTGGGCTTCTCCCAATTCAATTAAATTTATTTCTCAACACACACATCAAATATTCACTTAATGAATTGAAATTACAAAACTACCCCTAATACAAAAACTACTCTAGGTGCCCTAAAATACAAGGGCTGGAAAATCTTATATTTCTAGGGTACCCTACCTACATTATGGAGCCCTAAATGCAAGGCCCAAAATTAATGAAACCTTAATCTAAGATGTACAAAGATAAGTGGGTTCATACTTAGCCCATGGGCCCAAAATCTACCCTAAGGCTCATGAGAACCCTAGGGCCTTCTCTTGCATCTTTGGCCCAATCTTCTTGGAGTCTTCTATCCAATGCCCTTGGGGGGTAGGATTGCATCAGTGGTTGATTGAGAATTTGTAGTTTAGTATTTTTCTATTCTTCTTATCTCAATTGAAATATCTTTTGCCCTTATTTTTCTCACCTTAACTAAGTTTTGGTCTTAGGAAAATGATTGAGGTTAATTGATAATTGTGGCTTATTTTCGTATTTTTGTGCTTACTTAACCTATTTGTCTTGTGCAAAACCTATAGGACACTACAAAACTCCAAATGGAGCATGTGAGTAGTTCTTGGGAAGCTAAGAAAATGATCTTCAGTTTCGTCAAAAATACACTTGGGTCAATTCTGCCATTTTAAGGGTTAAATTGGACTTGGAAGTCAGAATCTCTGCACTTCAATAATCGGACTGTGAATTTGGTCTTTGCGTTGTGTAATTAGTATAATTAGGTAGATTAGATGAGCCTGATCAAGGTCCATCCCTTCCTCCTAAGTAGTAATTGTATATTTTAGTGGAAGTTAATTAGTTAGTTAGTTACTTCATTTTGTATAAAAATAGATTTTGTTACTTGTTGTGCAAGCTTTAGGATTAAACTCTTTTCTCTCTTTTTCTCTCAA
The DNA here is from genome assembly GCF_000004515.6 of Glycine max. Taxonomy (NCBI): domain Eukaryota; kingdom Viridiplantae; phylum Streptophyta; class Magnoliopsida; order Fabales; family Fabaceae; genus Glycine; species Glycine max. The sequence goes on from NW_024464846.1 coordinate 1,923, forward strand.
TTGTTCTTCATTCTTCTTCTTTTTTTCACTTCTATTCTTCCTTTTTCATGCACAAATTTCATGGCTCTTCCACTGGTGATGATCATGGAAGGCTAAACACTTAATGATCCAATGATCCACTCCAAACAAGGTTGAATTTGAGTTCTGGTTTAGTATTTCAATTCTGTGTGAATGTTCATCTTTTTCTTCAATCCTATTTTCGACTTTCATGATTATGAATAGGCTTAGGATTGAAAACCAATTAGGTTATGGATTATTTTCCTAATTTCAAAATTTAATCATAGATTGTTTGGATGATATTCCAACCTAATTTGTGATGTCAATGAATTTAGGGATTAATTGGATTGAACTAACTCTAATGACATTGATTGAACTTTCATAACATGATCATTCTCTGTAGAACTATGATAGTTCGTTTGCATTGGTTTGGAAAATTGGATTGATGCTATTAAACTTGATTCATATTTTTTTATTTTGTTTTCAAAAATTCTATTCTATTTCTACAATTCTGTTTTTGTGTTTTCGCATTCCTTTACATTGCCCACAAACTATTTGTTGAAAATCCTCTTATTATTTATAAGTGAATTGAAGTAGGAACCAAAATGAATTGTATCTTTGAGTCAACCTAGATTAATCATGTACTGCAGAATTTCCTAGTTTTATTTGTTTTGGAACGATTCGACAGTCGCTATCAATTAGTGTGTGTGTGTGTGTGTGTGTGTGTGTGTGTTCCTTTAAGTAATTTTGCCTTGTTTGGTGAATCTATATCGCGAAAAAAATTACTCTCATTTTTCATAAGCAAATTAATGGATTTTTTCATTTAAAAATTGAAATTTATGCAGTTTAGAGTAGTGATATCATAGCGATAAGGCAGGTTAATACATTCAATAAGTGGTCCTGTGGGCCCATGGAGCATCCTCAAGTAGCTAGCTCCAATCCTTCCTATTGGGTTGCACTACCTTCTGCAACACTTGCTTGATCTCTCTATTATAAACCTCTGCTTGCTCATTAGTTTGGGGATGATAAGTTGTAGCAACTCTATCCATGACCCCATACTTATGGAGCAACAATGCCAATGACCTATTACAGAAGTGGCTCCCCTGGTCACTGATAATGGCTTTAGGCACACCAAACCTACAAAAAAATGTTAGATCTCACAAAATCCACGACAACTTTAGAATGATTAGTTATGGTGGCCTTAGCTTCAACCCACCTAGAAACATAATCAACATCAAGTAAGATATATGAAAACCCATGAGAAACAGGAAAATGACCCATAAAATTAATACCCCAAACATAAAAAATCTCACAGAAAATAATGGGTTGTTGGGGCATCTCATGCATATGTGCAATGGTCCCTCCCACTTTCTGACACTGCTCACAAGTGGTGGGAAAATTATGAGCATCTTTAAAAATGGTGGGACAATAGAACTCACAATCTAAGATCCTCCTAGCTGTCCGTTGAGGACCAAAATGACCATTAGTAGGTGTGCCATGACAAAACTATAAAATATACTAAATCTAATGATTGGGCAAACACCTATGGATCACTTGGTCACTACCAAAAATCCACAAGTAAGGATCATCCCACACATAATATTTGGCATCACTCTTAAGTTTATCTATTTAAGACCTAGATGCATGCAGTGGGACAACAGACGCAACAATGAAATTCACAATGTTAGCAAACCAAGGTGTGACGTGTGATGAATGCAACTGCATCAAATGCTCATCAGGAAAGTTATCCCTAATAGGGAGGGAATCAACATGTCCCTTAATCCTACTCAAATGATTAGCCACCAGTTTTCTGCACCACTCTTGTCTCTGATTTCAATATCAAACTCCTGAAAAATAAGCATCCACCTGATCAATCTGGGTTTAGCATCAGGCTTCTTCAACAGGTGCCTCAAAGATGCATGATCAGTAAAAATAGTAATATGGGAGCAAAGCAAATAAGGTACGAAATTATCGAATGCTAAAACAATAGCTAAAAGCTCCTTTTCGATGGTGGTGTAGTTGTCTTGGGCTGCATCCAGAGTGGGTGAGGCGTAAGCAATGACATGTGATAGTCTATCAACTCTTTGTGACAAAACAACCCCAAGTGCATAATTAGAGGCATCACACATGAGCTCAAATGGAAGCTCTTAATCCTGTGGCTGCATGATGGGAAAGGTGGTAATCCTCAATTCCTCAAATGCCTCTTTGCAAGGCTGGTCAAGCACAAAATGTACATCCTTCTGATGAAGCTTGGACAATGGCAGGGAAATCTTGCTAAAATCCTAGATAAATCTCTTGTAAAACTTGGATGTCGCAGAAAAGAACGTACTTCCCGCACAGATGCGTCATAAGGAAGAGAAGTAATAACATCGATCTTTGCCTTATCGACCTCAATACCTCTACTAGAGACTGAATGCCCTAAGACTATACCTCCATGGACCATAAAATGACATTTTTCAAAGTTAAGAACAAGGTTAGTCTCAGCATCGGTCAAGAACTCTACAGAGGTTATCCAAACATGCATCAAAGGAAGAACCATAAACAATGAAATCATCCATAAACACCTTCATACAACTCTATAATAAATCAGAAAAGATACTCACCATGCACCTTTGGAAGGTGCCAGGAGCGTTGCATAGGCCAAAGGGCATCCTGGTGTAGGCAAATGGGATAAATGATCTCGGCAACTAGTAGCTTCATAACCTCTTTCTTCATCACATCAAGAATGATGGGATTCAACCTCCTCTATGGTTGCCTTGCAGGCCTGGAATCATCCTCCAAGAGTATCTGATGCATGCATATGGTAGGATGTATTCCAAGAAGGTCAGCAACTGTTCACCCAATGACCTTTCTGTGGCCTCTCAAAACATGCAACAACCTATCCTTATGCTCAAGTGAAAGACTGGTATATATGATTGATGTGCCATCATTTTCTTCTATTTTCTAAACCCTTTTTGCACCATTTTAATTACTGATTGGTCTTAATTGTCAATTAATTAGGCAGTTTTATTATTTGGGCCCATTTAGCTAATTTGATGTTTTTAATCTAATTTCAGGAATTAATGAAACATTGGGCTTAATCCGGATTTTGGTTGTGGACTTGAAGAGGGCAAATAAAGCAGCGCTTACCTTAGTTAATTTCTAATTAGGAAATTTCGCAATTTTATTTTATGTTGTTCAGTATTTATTTCGTTTTGGGCCAGAGTATTGTAATAGGGCCCAGCGACTTTGAGTGACTCTTTTTAAATAGCAGCCTTGGGATTCGTGCAAGGCATTCTGTTATGCTATTTTCATTATTCAGAGCTTTGGTTTTAGGTTTTCACGTTTTTCTGTTCCCTTGTTACGGTTTTCGTTCTTAATGCAAATTTCCGTGTTCTGCTTCTAATTACGAGTTCATTCTTGCTTCTTCTTCTACTTTCATTTACGTTTCTGTCTCATTTACGTTTCTGTTCATTTACGTTTCTGCTTCATGTTTCATTTGCGTTTTCTGTTTGAATCCATGGAAGGCTAGATTTTCTGGTGTTGTTTCCTTTTGAGGATGAAGCCCAACTCTCTTTGAGGTTTTGCTTGTAATGTGGTTTCCTGGCAGTTTTCCCTTCACCAGTTATCCCAAATTCGTGAATATTAATCAGTGCACGCTTCGTGTTCGATTAATTGCCTCTGAGCCTAACATGCGTTCATGCTTAATGGACGAAGGGCTAACTGGTGTATGTGGTGCCTAATCACGTATTGACAACCCTAAGTTGATTTTCACTTAGTAAATTGAAATAGGGTTGGATTAAGTGGTTGACTGTTAGGGACGAATTCTCCATAACCCAGGATAAGAGAATGGCTTTTGACTCAGAGGAAACAACCTGTTTTTAACATTAGTAGTTTCGTATTCCAGTTTACTTGTTCTGCTCTTTAATCACAAAACAAACAACCCCCCCCCCCAATCGTTACTATTACTGCAAGTATATTATGAACATTTGGTTTGTCACTGCTCGTTGGGAAACGACCTAGGATCACTTCCTAGTTACTGCATTATAATGTTTATTTGATTCGGGTACGGCCTCGATCAAATTTGGCGCCGTTGCCAGGGAGCAGTGTCCAAAGGTTCATAATAGCTAGCTAGTGTTGTGTGCTTAATCCTTTCGTGTTTTATGTTTAATTGTTAGTATTGTGTTAGTATGTGTGTTAGTGTTGTTTAGTGTCCTGGTATTTTGTTTAGTGTGTATTCTATTTCAGTTATTTTCATTAAGCGTTTCCCCTGTTTCAGTCTTGGGTGTTTTGCTGTGAATAGTGTTTTGCGACGGACTTAGCGACCACTTTTGCTTGCGGCAAAACAGAGTAGTAGTAGAAATCAATTAGAGACGGATTTTAGCGACCACCCATGCTGAATTATTTGGGATTTTTTGTTTTAGTAGCTAGGGTTGTTATTTTTGGCTGAATTTTTTTGTGGTAACTTCTTTTAATCCATATTTTGTGGGAAAAATAGCTAGAGCCTTTAGTTTGGTCAGATTTGAAAGTTCCAAAAAACTAGCAAATTTCGTGTTTGTCAAAACTTCAAACGGCCATAACTTTTGCTCCGGTTATCAGAATCGCAATTATTATATATGCATTTGAGGTCTCCATCGTCCAAAAAAAGCAATTCTGTCAAAAGTTTTTTATTTTTCAAGTTTTATTCACTTATTTTTCTTAACCCACCAATTTTAGCTTTCATAGTTAGACTTTGAATTTTTGTCTGAAATTTTTTGTGCTATCTTCTCATCATTTTATAAGGTTGCTCACAAAATTTCAAGTCATTTGGATATCATTTGAGGGTAGCTGTAGTTCAAACCTGCACCTTTATTTACATGACAAGGCAACTAGTTGTGCATGCTGAATGTAGTGTATGACTAGAGGCAATCCATCTGACTTACAACCCTTTGACCCTGAGATAGATAGGACATTTCATAGATTAGTTAGGCATCATTTTATACCTTTTGATCATCCTGAGCATTCCATTACTGGTGAATTTGTGCATTCTGTTATTGGTGATTTTGAACATCCTGATTTGGAGCATTATAATTTTGAGCATTCTGATTCTGAGCATTCTGATTTTGCACATTCTGAGAACATGGCACAACCTCCATCCCGTGAGAGGACTCTAAGGGAAATGGCTGCACCTGATTTCACCTACGAAAGCTTGTGCATCCAATACCCTGATGAGGATGTCCCATATGTTCTTAAAACTGGACTGATTCATTTGCTTCCAAAGTTTCACCTACGAAAGAATTTCACATTGTCTGCTCCACCATGAAACCCCCAGATGTCCAAGAGGATCACATATTTCTGAAGGCTTTTCCTCATTCATTAGAGGGAGTGGCAAAGGACTGGTTGTATTACCTTGCTCCAAGGTCCATCACGAGCTGGGATGACCTTAAGAGAGTATTCTTAGAAAAAAATTTCCCTGCTTCCAGGACCACAGCCATCAGGAAGGATATCTCAGGTATTAGACAACTCAGTGGAGAGAGCCTGTATTAGTACTGGGAGAGATTTAAGAAACTATGTGCCAGTTGCCCCCACCATCAGATTTCAAAACAGCTTCTTCTCCAATATTTTTATGAAGGACTCAGTAATATGGAGAAAAGTATGATAGATGCTGCCAGTGGTGGAGCCCTTGGAGACATGACTCTTGCTGAAGCCAGAAATTTAATTGAGAAGATGGCTTCCAACTCTCAGCAGTTTAGCGCCAGAAATGATGCCATAGTCATTAGAGGAGTGCATGAGGTAGCTACAAACTCAGCTGCATCATCTGAGACTAAGAAGCTTGAAGGAAAACTGGATGCATTGGTTAACTTGGTAACCCAACTGGCCTTGAATCAGAAATTTGTACCTGTTGCAAGGGTTTGTGGTTTGTGCTCCTCTGCTGACCACCATACAGACCTTTGCCCTTCCATGCAGCAACCTGGAGCAATCGAGCAGCCTGAAGCTTATGATGCAAATATTTACAATAGACCTCCTCAACCTCAGCAGCAAAATCAACCACAGCAAAACAATTATGACTTCTCCAGCAACAGATACAACCCTGGATGGAGGAATCACCCTAACCTCAGATGGTCCAACCCTCAGCAACAACAACAGCAGCCTGCTCCTTCCTTCCAAAATGCTGCTGGCCCAAGCAGACCATACATTCCTCCACCAATCCAACAACAGCAACAACCTCAGAAACAACCAACAGTTGAGGCCCCTCCACAACCTTCCCTCGAAGAACTTGTGAGGCAAATGACTATGCAGAACATGCAGTTTCAGCAAGAGACCAGAGCCTCCATTCAGAGCTTAACCAATCAGATGGGACAATTGGCTACCCAGAATTCTGACAAGTTGCCTTCTCAAGCTGTCCAAAATCCCAAAAATGTCAGTGCCATTTCATTGAGGTTGGGAAAGCAGTGTCAAGGACCTCAACCCGTAGCACCTTCCTCATCTGCAAATGAACCTGCCAAACTTCACTCTACTCCAGAAAAAGGTGATGACAAAAATTTACCTAACAATTTCTGTGCAGGTGAATCTTCTTCCATAGGTAATTCTGATTTGCAGAAGCAGCACATTCCCCCTCTTCCATTCCCTCCAAGAGCAGTTTCCAACAAAAAAATGGAAGAGGCAGAGAAAGAGATATTGGAAACGTTTAGAAAAGTAGAGGTAAACATACCTCTGTTGGATGCAATAAAGCAAATTCCAAGATATGCCAAATTCTTGAAGGAGTAGAGGTAAACATACCTCTGTTGGATGCAATAAAGCAAATTCCAAGATATGCCAAATTCTTGAAGGAGTTGTGCACTAATAAGCGGAAGCTTAAAGGAAGTGAACAAATTAGCATGGGCAGAAATGTCTCTGCATTGATTGGTAAATCTGTTCCTCAAATTCCTGAAAAATGCAAAGATCCAGGTACATTCAGCATACCTTGTATTATAGGGAATAGTAAGTTTGACAATGCCATGCTAGATTTAGGAGCCTCTGTTAGTGTTATGCCTCTGTCTATTTTTAATTCTCTATCTCTAGGTCCCTTGCAGTCAACTGATGTGGTAATTCATTTAGCTAATAGAAGTGTTGCCTACCTTGTTGGTTTCATAGAAGATGTCTTAGTTAGATTTGGTGAACTGATTTTCCCTGTTGATTTTTATATTTTGAATATGGAAGATGGATTTTCTCAAGGATCAGTTCCCATCATTCTAGGCAGACCCTTTATGAAAACTGCTAGAACTAAGATAGATGTTTATGCAGGCACACTATCCATGGAGTTTGGTGATATAACTGTTCATTTTAATATTCTGGATGCTATGAAATACCCATCTGAAGATCTTTCTGTATTTCGTGCTGAAATAATTGACCATGTTGTTGATGAATACATGACTGATCTTTATTCTAATTTGCATGCCTCTCACTCTTCATGCATTGAGTCTGAAATTGTACTTGATCATATGTCTGAATTTGATGCTGAGAGTGAATCTGAGAGTGAATTTGAGAGTGATATTGATTGCATGTCTGGTGGTGGTGTTTTACCTCTTGAGATTGATTTTATAGAGTCAGATAGGACTAACCATGTTTCAGGAAGTACACATACCTCTGACTTTCTTTATGAGGTAAAGGCTGAGAAACCATCTCCTTCTACCACTGTCTAGCCGACCACACCAGAATTGAAGCCTCTGCCATCAAATTTAAAATACGCTTACTTGGATGATAGCAAGAGTTTTCCAGTGATTATATCTGCCTCCCTTGCTGATGAGCAAGAGGAGAAGTTGTTGTCAGTTCTCAAGAAGCATAAGAAGGCTATAGGCTGGACCCTAGCGGACATTCCTGGTATTAGCCCATCCACATGTATGCATCGAATAAATTTAGAGGATGGAGCTAAACCAGTAAGACAGCCACAGAGAAGACTCAACCTGGTGATTCTTGATGTAGTGAAGAAGGAGATAACCAAGCTTTTGCAAGCTGGAATCATTTATCCTATCTCTGACAGCCAATGGGTGAGTCCCGTCCAGGTAGTCCCGAAGAAGACCGGCCTCACAGTGATAAAAAATGAGAAGGAGGAGCTAATTCCTACTCGGGTGCAGAACAGTTGGAGAGTCTGCATTGACTATAGGAGGCTGAACCAAGTTACCAAAAAGGACCATTTTCCCCTGCCATTCATTGACCAGAGGCTTGAACGCCTAGCAGGTAAATCCCACTACTGTTTCCTTGATGGTTTTTCTGGTTATATGCAAATTACTATTGCTCCTGAGGATCAGGAAAAGACCACATTCACCTGCCCATTCGGCACTTTTGCCTATAGGAGGATGCCTTTCGGCCTGTGCAATGCCCCTGGTACCTTTCAACGGTGCATGATTAGTATTTTCAGTGATTTTTTAGAAAATTGCATAGAGGTTTTTATGGATGATTTCACTGTATACGGATCCTCTTTTGATGGTTGTTTGGATAGTTTAGAAAAAGTTTTAAATAGATGCATTGAAACTAACCTTGTTCTAAATTTTGAAAAATGTCATTTTATGGTTGAGCAAGGTATAGTTTTTGGCCACATTATTTCCAATAAGGGTATTGAAGTAGATCCTACAAAAATTTCTGTTATTTCACAATTGCCTTACCCCTCTTGTGTGCGAGAGGTGCGATCTTTTCTTGGTCATGCAGGATTCTACAGGCGCTTTATAAGGGATTTTAGCAAAGTAGCCCTTCCACTGTCCAACTTGTTGCAAAAGGAGGTGGAGTTTGACTTTAATGACAGATGCAAAGAGGCTTTTGATTGCCTCAAAAGAGCGTTGACTACCACCCCCATCATCCAGGCACCCGATTGGACAACCCCTTTTGAGCTTATGTGTGATGCATCAAATTATGCATTGGGGGCTGTCCTTGCTCAGAAAATTGATAAATTGCCCAGGGTGATATATTATGCTTTTAGGACTTTAGATGCTGCCCAAGCGAATTATACTACTACTGAGAAAGAGCTTCTAGCCATAGTTTTTGCTCTTGAAAAATTTCGATCTTATTTGCTTGGTACCCGCATTATTGTTTACACTGACCATGCAGCTCTAAAGTACTTGTTGAAGAAGGCTGATTATAAGCCTAGGTTGATCCGATGGATGCTCTGGCTCCAAGAGTTTGACTTGGAGATCCGTGATAGGAGCGGAGCACAAAATCTAGTTGCTGATCATTTGAGTCGGATCAAACGTGTATCAGATGCGGATTCACCCATTCGGGATGATTTCCCGGATGATCATTTGTATATACTGTATAGTATTTCTGACTCTCTTTCTACTCCCTGGTTTGCTAACATTGTCAATTATTTAGTTGCCTCTGTTTTTCCTCCCTTAGCATCTAAGGCCCAAAAATATAAAATTAAAAGTGATGCTAAGCATTTTATTTGGGATGACCCCTACTTGTGGAAATTGTGCAGTGATCAGGTCATTAGACGGTGCATTCCAGATCATGAGACTGACTCAATCCTGCAGTTCTGTCATTCTTCCGCACCGGGAGGTCATCTGGGTGTTCAAAGGACAGCTCGCAAAGTGCTTGATTGTGGTTTTTATTGGCCCACCATCTTTAAAGATGCGTGGAAGATCCGCAGCACTTGTGAGCAGTGTCAGAGAGCAGGAAATACACTTACATGGCGACAACAAATGCCTCAGCAACCTATGCTATTCTGTGAGGTGTTTGATGTCTGGGGTATAGATTTCATGGGTCCTTTTCCTGTCTCTTTTGGTTATGTTTACATTCTCCTTGCAGTTGACTATGTTTCAAAATGGGTGGAAGCCAAGCCTACTAGAACTAATGATGCTAAAGTTGTCGCAGACTTTGTCAGGTCTAATCTCGCCTAGAAGCCTACGAGAATGCCAAGTTCTACAAAGAAAAGACCAAGAAGTTCCATGACAGCATGATAGTTAAAAAGGACTTCATGGTTGGGCAAAAAGTGTTATTGTATAATTCTAGGCTTGGACTCATGAGTGGTAAGTTGAGATCTAAGTGGATTGGTCCTTTTGCTGTTACTAATGTTTTTCCTTATGGTACAGTTGAGATCAAAAGTGACTCCACAAACAAGAGCTTCAAGGTCAACGGACATCAACTTAAGCCATTCCTCACGAACCCTTCTTTAGTGGACGTAGTGGTGGAAGAGACTTCCTTACTCCACCCTACTCTTCCTCCACCATGACTTAGGGAGTTTTTCTTTTCCTATCTCCTTCTTTACTTTTATTACACTTGTCCTATTCTCTTTGATGATTTAATTGTGCTACATTGAGGACAATGTGTTGTTTAAGTATGGGGGGGGAGTGTTCTTTGGTTTTGCTAGTTTTGTTGGTTTTGTTAATTTGTTAGTTGTGTTAATTTGTTAATGTTGTTAGTTTCGTCAGATTTTTAGTTTAATATTTTGGGTCAATTTTGTGTGCATGTACGACTTTGCATGTTTTTCTTTGAATTATAGGATATTCAAGAAATGGGTAATTGTTTTGAAAATAAAAGTTCTTGACATTTTGTGACTTGAAATCCTTGATTCTTCTCTACATGTCATGATAGTTTTGAAAGCTCAATTTGAGAGTGATGAGTTTACCTTTGTGAGAATTTGAGCCATCCATCATCATAATCATTTGGTGTGTTTTGCCCCATTGATTGCTTGCACAATAGCCTTGGCTTGATTCTTGTTGATGCGTCCTAATTCACATGCGTATTTGGAAATGATTGAGGCAATTTTGTTCTTATAAGCTTCTAGCCAAATGGACTTACCTTGAATTAATTCCTTTGATAGCCCTTTTGAGCCTTGTTTCCCTTTCCTTGTTTTGAAGCTCACTACAAGCCTTAAGTGAAAAACCATGATATCACCATATCCTTAAGGAATTTTGGAGCTTTGGAATTGTTTTGGGAATAAGTGTGGGGGGGTTTTTGTTTCATTGGATAACTTGTTTTGTTGGCTATACTTCATGATGTATTTTGGGCCATACTTGATGTACATTGTATATTGGTTAAATGTTGGACATGCTGAATGAAATGTTGTTTCTCAAAGGATATAGAGTAAAAAAAAAACGAAAAAGAAAAAAAAAAGCAATAAAGTTGAGTGAATAAGATCTTAAATGGCAAAAGAATGATGAGACTCTTGGTTCTACTCTTTATGTTTAAATTTTATCTTTACTTCTTTTTATTTTCTTATTTTTTTCTTATTATGCACTTATTCCCCATTGCTCCTCTATTCCTTTGGGATTTAGCCACTTATTCCATATTTTTCCATACCTTGTCCTTGGCCCCATTACAACCTTAAAAGACCTTTTGATCCTCATGTGCTTATATTAATGGGTTGATTGTCAATTTTAGAATCTTGCCAAGTTTATGTGGTGTTTGTTTTCTTGGGTGCTTTGAGGGTAAATAGTAGCCTAGACACTTGAGAGATAGAGTGTATATCTTGTGAGGCTTTATCACTTTTCATTCTTGAGCTGATTAACTATTTTGCCATGATTGGGTTGCTTGGATGATTTTCATGAATATCTTGACTTTTCAAATCTCCTTATGTTAGATGTTACCCATTACTTTCATTCCTTGATGTTCATTGGGAAATATGTGAATGTTTTCGTTTGTCTCTCTTTGATATCCTTGGATTTTGTTCTTTGTTTCATTTTGCCCAGGAGTGCAAAAGGCTAAGTATGGGGGGTTTTGATGTGCCATCATTTTCTTCTATTTTCTAAACCCTTTTTGCACCATTTTAATTACTGATTGGTCTTAATTGTCAATTAATTAGGCAGTTTTATTATTTGGGCCCATTTAGCTAATTTGATGTTTTTAATCTAATTTCAGGAATTAATGAAACATTGAGCTTAATCCAGATTTTGGTTGTGGACTTGAAGAGGGCAAATAAAGCAGCGCTTACCTTAGTTAATTTCTAATTAGGAAATTTCGCAATTTTATTTTATGTTGTTCAGTGTTTATTTCGTTTTGGGCCAGAGTATTGTAATAGGACCCAGCGACTTTGAGTGACTCTTTTTAAATAGCAGCCTTGGGATTCATGCAAGGCATTCTGTTATGCTATTTTCATTATTCAGAGCTTTGGTTTTAGGTTTTCACGTTTTTCTATTCCCTTGTTACGGTTTTCGTTCTTAATGCAAATTTCCGTTTTCTGCTTCTAATTACGAGTTCATTCTTGCTTCTTCTTCTACTTTCATTTACGTTTTTGTCTCATTTACGTTTCTGCTTCATGTTTCATTTGCGTTTTCTGTTTGAATCCATGGAAGGCTAGATTTTCTGGTGTTGTTTCCTTTTGAGGACGAAGCCCAACTCTCTTTGAGGTTTCGCTTGTAATGTGGTTTCCTGGCAGTTTTCCCTTCACCAGTTATCCCAAATTCGTGAATATTAATCAGTGCACGCTTCGTGTTCGATTAATTGCCTCTGAGCCTAACTTGCGTTCATGCTTAATGGACGAAGGGCTAACTGGTGTATGTGGTGCCTAATCACGTATTGACAACCCTAAGTTGATTTTCACTTAGTAAATTGAAATAGGGTTGGATTAAGTGGTTGACTGTTAGGGACGAATTCTCCATAACCCAGGATAAGAGAATGGCTTCTGACTCAGAGGAAACAACCTGTTTTTAACATTAGTAGTTTCGTATTCCAGTTTACTTGTTCTGCTCTTTAATCACAAAACAAACAACCCCCCCCCAATCGTTACTATTACTGCAAGTATATTATGAACATTTGGTTTGTCACTGCTCGTTGGGAAACGACCTAAGATCACTTCCTAGTTACTGCATTTACATATTTATTTGATTCGGGTATGGCCTCGATCAATGATGACTGGGAGCTTCTGAGCATCATCTAAATAGGCATATTTAAGGTGCTCAGGTAGTGGTTTCAGCTCTAAGGAAGGTGGTTGAATGGTGGAAGGCAAGGGAAGGTTGACGGCTGGTGGAAGAGAAATAGAAGGATCAGAACCTGCACCTACATCACAATCAGAGGGAATTGCAGAGGAAATCTTTACACGAGTACTATATACAGCAACAAACTCATTAGAATCATCACAGGTAAAGTCAAAAGAACCAAGATCAAAGTCATAAAAGTCAGAAAAATCAGAAAATAAATTGGTACAAATATTTACACTATCTACTACATCATTAATGATATCTACAAGGAAAACAAAATGCTCCTCTATAGGATGTCTCATGGCCTAAAAAATGTTGCAATCCACAACATCATCACCAAACTCCATGGAAAGAGTTCCTGCATGCACATCAATTTTTGTGCTGGCTGTCATCAAGAATGGTCTCCTTAGGATCAATGTGGACCCATGGCTGGAAGACTAATTCTCCATATCCATAATGTAAAAATCTATTGAAAAAATTAGATCCTTAACTTGCACCAGGACGTCTTCAATGACTCTATTCGACCAGAATACTTGTTTACTCCCTCTTCCAAATTGGTATTACTTGTTTTTATATGGTAGTGGTCTTACCGACAAGCGCACCGGGTCTCCAGGTAAAAATAATTAAAACGGAATGAATCGAGTATCGAACACCGGGAACTTGTTTATTTAGCAAAGTTTTGTTAAGTAAGCAGGCATTTGCAAATAGAGATTAATGATTGTGAATTAAAGCAAAAGTATGTTCTATCCTAAGTAAAAGCAATAAACAAGAACAAGTAAGTGTGAAAACAGATATCTAAAGGCATTGGGTCCTCCTATTGAGCAAGTTGATGCAATTAAAGATGTTTTTCTAATTAAAGATGTTTTTGTGTTCTATGTTGAGGACAAAAATACCAAACATCGATTCCTCTAGCATTTGGACTAATTTAAATCAAACTTCGTTCACAGATCCCTCTTGTTGAACTTAGCCTTATTTAAGCAGTATTATACTCACAGCATAATAAAGAAGACTAAAACCCTGCACATTATCCCTAGCAATGCAGTTATTCAGTCCCTGCTCTATCAAGTTCTAAGGAAACAATACATTTCCCAATGCTAAAGTCCCTAACGGCACACACAAATGGGTGATCAAGCCACAAGCATGCATACAATAAGCATAGATAGAAGCAGTGAACACATAAAACAACCTTAATTAGATATGAAAAAGAGTTTACATCAACTACTCAGTAAAAATCCCCGACTGAGGGTTTTAGCCTTTCATGGCAAGAAAGCTCCTTTTACACTGAAGAAGAGGAATCAAGAGAAATTGCTTGCTTACTAAGGAGTGGGGATATCTCCTCCACCTCTAGGAATCTCACAAACTCTCAAAAACTCACTAATCTCCCTAAAAGATGAAAACTTGGCCCCTTGCTCTGCTTTACGCTCTCTGAAATTCACACTCTGAGTAGTGAATAGTCCTCTTGGCTCTCCCTTTAATTCTGTGCAAATCAGGCTTAAAAAGGGCTTCCTAATCTCGACGTCGCACTTAGCGCGAGTAAGTGAATATGAGCTTAGCGCCAATCTCGCACTAAGCCTGGAAAGCGACAAACAACTCGCTTAGTGAGCTGATAACGCGCTAAGTGC
>NW_024464847.1:0-8319 GCF_000004515.6 Glycine max
GATGAAAATATAAAATTCATTTAATATTACTCTTTTAAGTCATTCAAAAGATTTATTTTTGAAAATAAATGTTTAGATTGATGATTAAGAAAGTAAATATAAAAAATGAATTTCTTAACAATATGAATTGTTTTTTATTTTATTTTTGGTATGTAAGAGTATAACTCAAGTACTAAAGAATTTATAGCAACTCTATATACTACTCAACCATCTAGGTTAAAGTCCTTTAGTATAATATGAATTATTTGATTACAAAATCATGTTAAAAAATACACATACAATCAATTCGAATTTATTTTTGTTTTTTGCAAAAAAATTTAATGCTAAAAGATCAATCAATTTGAAATGAAGGTAATAATATTTTAGTTAATACTTTTAAGACAACTATTAGTAGGCTTTGATATAAAGATATATGGTTTAAGAAATTCAGTATATTTTATTTAAATATATATTTCATAAGACAACTATAATGATATAAAATCCATGTAATATTTACTTTTTAAGTAATTCAAAATATTTATTTTTTCAAAACATCTAATTAAAAAAAACAAGTACTACTATTATCTTAGAGTACTTAATAACATATTTATAACACTGGAGAAAGAAGTATACTAGTAAATTTGTTTCACTAATTAAGACATATTTTTAATCTATATGTGAGAAAAACTTTTAATTTCTATCAATATAGATAGAGAGGATAATAAATTAAAATGCTTATAAAAAGTCAATATAATATAACACTGTCATAAAATATTATGCTTTATTTTTTATTACTTTTAATTTCAACAAATGTTAATCAATATATTTAAAATAAAACATCATGTTGTTCTGGAGATGGATTGCTGGGATGTTTTGCATGTGATTCAAGGGAGGAATCCAGTTCCTAGTTTCTGCCAATCTCTTGTGAGGGAAATCAAAGCTTTTTTTTGAAGAAGAATGATTGGATGATATCTCTCCATCATGTTTATAGAGAAGCTTCTTTTCTTTCTCTCTTAGCTTTTGATGCTAGTGAGGTTTCTTTTGCGCATTCTGTAGCGTTGTAGTTTCTTTTTTCGTTTCACTTGCTATCAGAAAAATAAATTAAAAGTATTGGTTAAAAAATCAAAAATATAAAACATTGACAATTATCATTAATATACTTCCATATAAAATTTTAAGATATTTTATGTTAATTTTTTAATAAAAAAATACTTATTTATTTCTTTGTCGACATTGTGAATAACTTATTGGTTAATAAAATCCTTAATTATTTAAATCCTAATATATTTTTTTTTTAAATGATAAAATCCTAATATTTAAACATATAAGAATTAAAAAAATCTTTAATTTCGTAAATCCTAATTTATCATGTCCCCCATATACAACATATAGAAAATCCCAACAGGGCAACTGGTGGAAGGCAATAGTCGCTGAATTGTGGACCCCACCACCTGGCCATCTATGAAAGTTAATGAAACAATTATTTACCAGTCATTCACAGACTTTGGTTTAACTTCTGATATTTTTTGGTCGACGTACCTCAAGGAATATAAAATATACTATGTCGTAATACTATATTTAGTTTAAAATACATTTATTTAATAAAAATGTATATGCAATTTATTTTTTGTTAAAATAATTTTTAAAATAAGTTATAAATTTCATACTCCTTGAAAATATTAAATTTAATTATTTTAAATAAAAGTATGCTGCAAAAAAATTAACAAGACTACAAATTTGTAAAACATTAACAATTTAATAAAATCAATAATTTATACTAAATCATTTTTTTGCACATAGAATATCATATTAATTATATTATAATATTAGAAGTTTCAAAATTATTTAATATTTTTAGAATTCGTTATGATATAAGAATAAGTAAAGAATATAATAAGATAAAAGCAAGATAAAATTTAACCATATCGTATTTGTATTGAAGATAGAAATAATTACACCTTTGTAATCTTAACAACTGTTATATTTTCTTAAAACTCATTATTTGATTGATTTTTTTTTCCATAAATCACATATACAAAATTTTATATTATTCCAAAAATTATTTATTGTCTTGTTTATATAAATTAAAATTAAAGTAATATAAACATTTCAAGATACACTAAAATATAGATCATTTGATTATATTCTTATTATTATTATTCAATTTTGACACAAACAATCTTGATAATATGTAGATGTAATTCAATTATTGGATCAATAAAAATCACATTTTATATTAAGTTATAAAAATAGTATAATAATTATTAAAATTACACCCGTGTAATTTGACCTCTCATCTATATATGTATAAAGAGAGAGAGGAAATGACTTATTCTATAGTATTTTTTCTTAAGTTATTCTATTTTGGCCACCAAACAAGTTCTTAAATAACTAAAAATATTTAATAAAAAAATTAATTGGTATTTTCAAGACATTTATTCACAATATCTTTATTTACATTAATCAATGTAATTAATTTTTTATTTTTTTGCTAAATAATAGTAATTGTTAATGATTATCTTGAAAATACCCATAATAAATATTTAATATATTTTTATTAATTTCTTTTATAGTTTTAGTTATTTAAAAGTTATAGTATTATACCTAAAATAAAGTACTATCATTAAATAATTAAAAAAAAACCTTTAATACTATGGTAAATAATTAATGCATGCATTGAATTGACTTATAAAGTTTTTTTATACCAATGTGATTGAAAAGGAGGTATGATAAATAGTTGACATAAGTGGTTCAGACTTATATTTTTTAATCAAGTGATTTAGGAATTAAATCACGACTTTGAATATGAAATAAATCGTATTGAGAGGAAAATATAAATCTTATGTATGCTTACAATCTCCAACAAATAATAGTCACTAGAGATGTCAAAATGGATTTGAATCCTACGGGTACTCGCAAAAGTATTTGCAAGCGGGTAGAATATTTACTGCTTATTGGATTGGGGATGAGGACAAGGTATTTACATGCAATTTTTTGTAGGAAAAGGTGTGGATACGGGTACTATAGTACCCATGTTGTCTCGCCCGGCACCCCATATATATATATATATATATATATATATATATATAATTAAAATATGTTACTTAAATATATAATTTATATTATACATATACCTTTTATAGAAAAATATATTTTTATAATTTTATAATTAATAGTAGCGATCTAAAAGAGAACGTGAATCCCGATTCAAAATACCTTATATTAAACGTACTTTACATTGTATTTAGGAATATTAAACTATTATTTTTTTTTATTTAAAAATTTTAGAATTTGTTAATAAGTTATTTTGAGAATGACTTCCAATTGTGAACCAATATTTTATATTGTTTAGTGCTTTAAATTAGTAGTGTAGATTTATACCTATTTAATGACTCAGCTTTGTAATGTTGGATGATTATATTTGTAATATTATTTATTTATGATTTGAGTTTGGACAAATCAATCTTATGTTTATTTGTTTTTAATACTACCTCTTGTTCTATGTATAAATAATTAGTTCTAATTGTAAGAAACATAAGACTATTTTATTGTTAATTTTTTTTATTCCTAATTAATTATGAGGTCTATTAATGATATGTACTTATTTTTCATGAAAATTGTTGCATTTATTGAGCTATATGCAAAACAATGCATATTCATTGGTTAAAAAGTTATCTTTGAAAAATAATCACCCCTTAAATCATTTAATGTCATGGGTAGTCTTGAAATAAAATTAAGCTTCATGACAAATTAATTAATCCAACCACTTATACGTATGACTATAGTATTATGTGTGAATGCATTTAATGTTATGTTTGGATTACTTAAGAATAAATTTTCAATTTACTTGTAGTAATTTTGTAATTAACATATATTTTATTGATTTATTAACTTTTTACATAAGTACGAGTCGCAGGTGTAAATATGAGTATATAGGTTCTCAATGGATACGAGAAATGAGAATGAAACCTCTTACCTACATGGGCATGGGCCGCGATACACTTATTTTTTTTTTTAAATTGCGGATATGAGGATGAGAACTATAAGACCATATCTAAAAATTACCTATTGTCATCCCTATTAGTTACTATTTTCGATAAATAGTACTTCAGACCAATATCATAATTAACAAAAAATAAAAGTAAAAAAAATAAAAATGATCTTAAAAGTCATATATTTAATTGATTGATAGCAATCATTTTTTTACACTAGTAATATAGGCTTATTAAATTCATATACTTCTGTCTCAAAATAATTATTATTTTAAGTTATTTTATACTAACAAAGAAAAAATAATAAATTGATAAAAAAATAATAATTTTACAAAATTTATCTTATATTTTTACTAATTCATTTATAGATTTTGTTGTTTATCATTAATATTATAAAAAATATAAATGAAAAAGATAATTAATGCTATATTAAAAAACTAAAATGATAATTATCTTGACATATATTTTTTTTCTTATAGCATAATTATAGTGGAGTCAGGGAATAATGATATTATTAAATTCACTATTGAAAGTCAAGAAAAATTTATTTGAGTTTTTAATTTAAATTTTTATTATTATTAAAAGATGTACTTTTCTATTTTTAAAATAATAGAAACTATTAATTTTAATTAAAATGATTTCTAAAAAATATTTATTTTTAAAATGAATATATATTAATTTATAAAATAAACTAATCACATCATTATTTTAAAAAATAAACAGTCAATCTCTTAAAATATATTAAATCATGTTAAGGACTATGTTAATATTTAATTTATTTATTTTAATTTTATCATAAAAATTGTAAAACACTGTCAAGTGTCAACATTAGTGACGTGTATTGGGTTGATGTGAATATTTTTGTCTGTTGTCAGACTCAGTTGAGTCATGAGTGTATTTTGTTTGGTTCAGTAGACTAACAATGATGTTACAAGCTAGTACGTGTTATGTCCCCGCGTTTAACCGCGAATAAACCACTGTTATAAAATTATCCAAGGAAATTGGAGAATAATTAGCAGACTGAAGAATAATTAGTGGATGCTTATTTGATTTTGATTAATTGATTAATTTTAATTTATATAATTAAAAATAATTAATTAATATTATTATTTTAATATTATTAAGAATAAAGATAAAATAGCTAAAAAATGTAAAGATAAAAAATATTTACATAAAATTATATTTCTTTTATATATTGATATAAATATATTAAATTATAGTGGTTATTATTATTTTTATAGTCATACCTTATTTATTTATTTTTATAGATTTTTCCGCTGCTATGCTGTGTCTGTGTCTGCTTTTTCTTCACACTTCACACCTTTTCACGCCCTACTTTATTATGTTTTCTTTTCTCACTCCTCCATGCACTCACTTCTTGCTCAACTACCCCCATTCCAGCACCATCATTACCTCCTATTCAGGGTAACAAAAACATGGTAAAGTCTTTATTATTAGCTTCTTAAAAAGAATTTCTTATATGTTAATAGTAATTCTCTTTTTGAAAAATATTGAGTTGATTTTTTTTACTTAATGAAGAATATTCATTTATTGTGAATAACTTCCTTTTTTTTTTCTTCTTCTAAGAATCTGTTTTCAAATTTGACTTTTTTCTGACTATTTTTTTTTCATTATTGTTTTTCTATTTTATTCATCATTTAATAAATAAAATTAATTTATTCAAAATAATTTAATATTTTTTATAATAGAGGTCTTTCATGAACTCTTTTAATGTTTTTTTTGGGCACATGAACTCTTTTAATAAAATCATTTTAATCAAGAAAAATGTTGTATCATAATTATTAACTAATGCAATTAATATTTTTTAAAACAAATATATTACCGTAAGCATTAAATAGCTTAAAATGGGATCAACATATTAGTGAAATTGAATTTTATAATATTTTTATTTGAATCTTATTGAATGAAAAAATTATAATTAAGATTTTTTTATTAAAGACAATAAAATATTTTTTAATAAAAATTAATCATAATTATTTCTCACAAATGTCATGGTAAAAAACTTAAAATAAAAAAATAATTTAAATGTTTAAAAAATTAATATAGAGTAAATAATCTAAACTATAATTTTTTATATAATTATTTAATTATAAATTATCATACAACTTAGTTGATTTTTTTATTGTAATTACATTAAATGTGTTGTCATATAATAAAAAGAAAATACTAATATTTCAATAAAAAAATTAACTTAAAAAAGATTTCACATCAGAATTCGTTTTATACCTAGAGATTGCCGGCCTCAACTACACTCATTTCTCTCTCTCTCCTCTGTTTCTCTCTCTCTCTCTCTTCTCAGTGATGCTTGAAACTGTGTTTTAGATTCTTCTCAGAACACAGAACACCAGCTTTTCCCCTTTGGTAAGGATAGATTCCCTCACTTGAGTATCATCACTCTTTGCTTTCTCTGCCTTTCCCAGAAAATCTAAATGCCCCTGATGATAGATTATACATACTTACATGCATTTTTTTTCAAGTCAATTTGAAGTCTATACTTCGCTGATCATGGGCTTGATCAACCTGCTAAATATTTGGATTCTCTGTGGATCAAAACCAACCATTTTCCATAAAAAAGAAAACTTTTTTGGCCATTTGGGGAACAGAACACTGTTGCCATTTCTGTGTATGCACAAGTGGGTATCACAGATAATGATGTTTTTCTTTGTCATTTCAGTATATAATTCTTTGCTAAAGCGTAGAGCTCTTCACTTGTGTGAATGTGTCTACTTCTCTTAACTAACAGTCTAACACTGCATGTTGACACATAAAGGTGCTTTCCTTGTTGGGGGGTTTGGTTTTTGGGGGAAAAAAAACATGAGACAGTTGAACTTGGTTTAGTTTATCTTCTTCTCCTTCTTTTAGTGGACATGTTTGTGTGTATTTATAGGCACACCATTTCTCCTTCTCAATTTTCCTCATATGTTTTGGAGGCAGAAAACAACATACTCGAAATAAAGCTCTTTTTTTTGTGCTTTTGGAAGATATGTATAATGCCATGATGTATATGAATCCACTGAATTTGTATGTCATTGATTAGCCTGTTTATCGTGTGAACAGATATGAAATGAAGTCTTCAGTCTTGTGAGTGAAAGTTTGTGAGCCTAATCACTGCTGCAGAAGCTCACAACACAAGTTAGTTAGCTGTCACATTCAATGGCACACAGAAAAAGGCGTTTAGATCAACTCAAGCATCCATTCAGTCCTCACCGTAAGCCTTTTTCCTCTCTGTTTTTTTTGTCAATTGATCACTATGAATGAATGCCAAAGAAACGTAAAATAATGAAAAGAATAGATACCAATCAATTATAATATGTCTTGAAACTTGATCAATGTCAAAATAGACTTTAATTTACAGGACAAACTTGATTGACCAATTTTTTTTGTAACTTGGGTTTTGTCTATTATTTTCTACAATCATATATTCACAATTTTGCATTCTTTAGCAAATACTCTTTTCTTTTAATCAATTTGGCTTCAAATTTGTCTTTGTAAACAGCCTTTGAAGCAGTTGCATTTGGCTCATGGCAAGCCGTGGAGTTCATAAAAATTGAGGGAGGAACTATGTCCATGCATTTTGTAGATAATCATCATATGGTTATGGAGAAAGGACCCTTGTCAGATATACGGATAAGGTCAAGGAATGCTACTTTATCAGATTGCTCCCGTTTTCTACGTCCTGGAATTGATGTATGTGTGCTATCTGCCCCTCAACAATCTGATGATGCAGATGCAATTAATATCGACCCTGTAAGTGTTCCTCTTACACTGAATTTTATACGTTTAATTTGAGGTTCTAGAATTCTGTAAATCATGACATTTTTGGGAGAATCTACAAGCCTTACGACAGCATCACATGGGCAATGCAATCTAACTTTTTCTAAGTCCGGAAATTTCTTTACGAGATAGAGTGAGCATCATGTGCTATTTATGCAATAGATATGCTCTGATTCCTCCTTTATTTTGACACTTTTTCAAGAATAAATAATATATACACGGATTTAACATTCTCATGCATGAATGGTAAATTTGATATTTATTATAATAATTATCGTAAAATTCATATTAACGACATTTTTTATTGACCAATAGTGTGAAACTTCTACATTAATAATGCACGCCTATTTAACTCTTTTTTCAATACTTATTTGATGAAATTATATGTTTGAGAGTAATGTTATTAATGACGGATGACAGAATATAGTGAATGGTAGTATATGGCAGAAGATGGAAATTCCACCATATAAACATGCCATTGTGGCTTATGGTGCCACCATAGTAGGCCTTCCTTCACAAATTGTCTATGGCAGAGGGGTCAAAAAATGCCACA
>NW_024464847.1:8419-16308 GCF_000004515.6 Glycine max
TTTCTACTTTATGTTTGTATGTTTAACTAGGCATCACTGGCTTTTCCCCTTTCTTGGTTTTTTTTCCGTGCAATACTTGGTCTGTGCTTATTATTATTATTGTTGCTGCTTGGACAAGACCTCTGTTTTAATTTGAGAATGTTAGTTTCCAAAATGTCAAGGATTTACAGTTTCTTTCTTTTTTAAACTACAGGTTTGGGCTGATGCCAAAATAAGCTCTGTACAGAGAAAACCTCATGACTCTGAGTGCTCGTGTCAGTTTTATGTCAACTTTTATGTTCATCAAGGTTCACTCGGTGCAGAGCTAAGAACTCTCAGTAGGGAGATCAAAGTGGTTGGAATCAATCAAATATCCATCCTCCAAAAACTTGAAAGTACTCCTTGTGAAAATCAGCACTACCGGTGGGCATCATCTGAGGACTGTTCCATTATATCACACACTAAATTGCTTCTGGGAAAAGTGTTATGTGATCTTTCATGGTTAGTTGTTACCACAGCTTTAAAGAAGGTTTCAATCTGCGTAAGATCTCTACAAGACAAGCTAGTGTATCAAGTTTTGGGAAGGGATACTGTTAGCACTTCATTGAACAATGAATCTCACATTGATGTTGTGAATTTCAAAACAGACAAAGGCATGTTAGTACCCATTGTTTCTCAAGTAGCTACACTTAAAACCAAGAGGGTTGATCCTGAACAGGAATCCCATGAAGATAAAGAATCACCATCTTACAATGTCGAAGGCTTAAGGCGTTCCAAACGTCGGAATGTACAACCTGAGCGTTACCTTGGTTGTGAAAAAGTTTCCCAGATTGATGTTGGTTCTTTTAGAAACTTACCACCAGTTAAGATAGACACTTGGAAAGATAATGATATTGATCATGAAATGTATATACCATTAGCCGGCCTGTTTCGTTGGCAAAAGAAGTGTCTAGAAGGGGATACTGACAATCATCAAAAGGTCAAGAAGGTGAGTACATGCCGGGAGCTTGTGGTGTACAAAAGGAAGAAGACTAAATCCCAGAAAGTGAGGTCAGGAGGTGATGATCAGAATGAACATCAAAATCATCTGGCTATTATTCCTCTTCCTGCTCAACATGATCCGGTAGAAGTTATACATTGTGATGATCTATATGACAAGGTTACTAGAAGTTATGGTAATGAATCCTCTGAAATTTCTTCCAAGTATCATCATCTAACTGGTACCACTTCAAAGAAGAACGATGTTAAATTGTTAACTTTTGAGTCTCATTATCATGCTGCAAAGTCAGATGATGGAGAAAAGAGTGATGATTTGTCATGGAGATATCATTATAGTTATGGCGCCCCTAAGTCACAGAGGAAGGGTTTAAGTGATCTGGATGATATGGTGAATCTTGGAAATAAATGGGAAGGGATTAGTTCCAGTAAAGTAGTTAAAGGGAAAAAACACCGTACAACATATTTTGGAAGTAGAGATCATGGAGAAGAAAAAAGATACAATTATAAAGACAGATCCTTAAATGCAGCTGCCTACAAGGATTTGATAAATTCATACTTGAAGAATATTAATACTAGACCAACCAATGAAGAACCAGCTATTGCTGACCAGTGGAAGCAAACGGAAACACCAAGCAGCATTGGGCAAAAGACAGAAACTGAGGTGCTCCGCAAAGAGGAGGCGGAAGAAGAATCTGAAATGGATATGCTGTGGAGAGAACTGGAAGTGTCATTGGCATCATGCTATCTAGAAGAAGACACAGAAGTATGTGTCAATTTGGCATTTGATTTCCCCTATTTGTTTGTTTTGTTTTGTTTTTCCCAAGGCTAATTCTGTTCAACTATTTAATCAGGATTCAAATGCTGCTGTTTTCACTGAGACTCTGGAAAATCCGAATGCAGGTTGTCCTCATGATTTCAGAATGAATGAAGAAATTGGAATTTACTGCTATAGATGTGGCTTTGTGAGCACGGAGATCAAATATATTACACCTCCCTTTGTAAGTGTAGTTTAAAACATACAAAAAATCTCATTGGGTTTGTTTGCTCTTAAGTGAATTTATATGTAATTTTCTTCTATGCATGTATTGGTGGCCAGTTGGTCATATGTTCGAATCCTGAAACAGTTGCTTTGCATATGCATGGGGTGTGTTTGCATACAATGACCCTCCCCCATACCTTCACGAAGCGAGGATTATGGCTAAGTAACCTTGTGATATGACTACGTAGCTGAGCTGTTCAATTTATGAGAAGGGCTCATAAAACTTGGCTACTTGTCACATGTAAATTCGCCATCTTGATGCATAATGCATTAGGCAGATATTTTTTCTGTTTGCAAAATCATCGTAGAATTTGTACATGATATTAACCTCATTCCCCTGTTTTGGGATAATTTGTCTATCTCCCCAGTCTGTATCTGATTAACTTCTTGTTATTGTAGATTCAACATTCAGTGTGGCACCAAGAGGAGAAGCAGATCCCTGAAGAAGATTCAAAGACCAAGGCTAATGAAGACGATGACATTGATCTCTTGCCAGCTCTAGACTCTCCTGAGAAACCTGTGTCTCAAGAAAATGATAACGTTTGGGTGTTAATTCCCGAACTTAAAGCAAAGTTGCACGCCCACCAGAAGAAAGCATTTGAGTTTCTTTGGCAAAACATTGCAGGGTCCATGGACCCGGGATTGATGGAAGCAGCATCCAAAAGAAGAGGTGGCTGTGTGGTATCTCATACTCCTGGAGCGGGAAAAACTTTTCTCATCATTGCTTTTCTTGTTAGCTACTTGAAGTTATTCCCAGGGAAGAGGCCATTAGTCCTTGCTCCAAAGACAACACTCTATACTTGGTACAAGGAATTTATCAAGTGGGATATTCCTATACCAGTGTATCTGATTCATGGTCGTAGAACCTACCGTGTATTCAAGCAGAAATCCTCGATTGTTATTCCTGGAGTTCCTAAGCCCACTGATGATGTCAAGCATGTTTTGGATTGCCTTGAGAAGATACAAAAATGGCATTCGCACCCGAGTGTTCTGATCATGGGTTATACTTCATTTTTAACATTGATGCGAGAGGATTCAAAGTTTGCACATAGGAAATACATGGCTAAGGTATTGAGGGAAAGCCCTGGGGTCATGGTGCTGGATGAAGGGCACAATCCTAGAAGCACCAAATCTAGGCTGAGAAAAGTTTTGATGAAAGTGCAGACAGAACTGAGAATACTGCTTTCTGGCACATTGTTTCAGAACAATTTCTGCGAGTACTTCAACACTTTGTGCTTGGCAAGGCCAAAGTTTATTCATGAAGTACTGAAAGCATTGGACCCGAAATACAAGAGGAAAGGAAAAGTGGCAAAAAAAGCGAGTCATTTATTAGAGTCGCGAGCTAGAAAATTCTTCTTAGACCAAATTGCTAAGAAAATTGACTCAAGTAATGGTAGGGAGAGGCGGAAGGGTCTAAAGATGTTGAGAAATGTGACAAATGGTTTCATTGATGTGTATGAAGGTGGGAGTTCTGATGGTCTACCTGGTTTGCAAATTTATACATTGCTGATGAATTCAACTGATACACAGCACGAGATTTTGCATGAACTGCACAAGAAAATGGCCAAAGTCAATGGATACCCTCTGGAGCTAGAACTTTTGATAACTCTAGGTTCAATACATCCTTGGTTGGTGAAATCAGCAGTATGTGCTGAGAAATTTTTCACTCAAGCGCAATTGATGGAGCTAGAGAAATGCAAGTTTGATCTGAGAATAGGGTCCAAAGTAAAATTTGTTTTGAGTCTTATCTACAGGGTTGTCAAGAAGGAGAAGGTTCTTATATTTTGCCACAACATTGCACCTGTTAAGTTATTTGTGGAATATTTTGAGAAGTACTTTGGATGGACAAAAGGTAGGGAAGTGTTGGTGCTAACTGGGGAACTAGAGCTGTTTGAAAGGGGGAGAGTGATGGACAAGTTTGAGGAGCCTGGTGGAGTAGCAAAGATACTACTTGCTTCAATCACTGCTTGTGCTGAAGGCATTAGTTTAACAGCTGCTTCAAGAGTGATCATGTTGGACTCAGAGTGGAACCCTTCAAAAACAAAGCAAGCCATTGCCCGTGCCTTTCGCCCCGGTCAGCAGAAAGTTGTTTATGTTTATCAGCTCTTGGTGACAGGTTCATTGGAGGAAGATAAGTACAAAAGAACCACTTGGAAAGAGTGGGTTTCAAGCATGATCTTCAGTGAGGCCTTTGTGGAGGACCCTTCTCAGTGGCAAGCTGAGAAGATTGAAGATGATATACTCAGGGAAATGGTTGCGGAGGACCGGTCTAAATCATTCCATATGATCATGAAGAATGAAAAAGCTTCTACCAACAAATAAAAGGTAAATAATACTCTTTACCTATGAAAATCAAACATCTTTACCTATAAAAACACCTATGAAAAAGCTTCTACCATTAAATCTCTTACATTTGCAATTGTCTGCAATTTGCATACTATTTAGGCTTGTATTATAACATTCAAATTTAGGATGGAACATGCATCATGTTTGACCAACTTTTGTGATTTTACACAATGTCCTTCAGCATATGGGATATTGCTAAATGTTCATCCTTGATTACCACAGGCAGCTGATCTTAATTTACACCTAGATGATTAATTATAAGCTGATAGATTACTGTTTAACAAATCTTTTAAATATGCAAATATGGTTCTTGGATAAATGAGAAAGTGTGTAAAGTGAGAAGGTAAAAATGTATAATTGCAAATGTGTTAAAGAGGTATTTCAATTCAAATCACTAGTGAATGTACCTTCTCATTTTCGAGCATATATTCTAAAAATGAATAAATTCAAAGAAACTAATTCAAGTCACACTTACCTTGCTCAACACAGGACCATCCGAAGCAGCAAGAGCATCAATAAGGGACGCAACCCCACATCTCAATTCTCAACAAGCTTCTTTATGGAGGTTTGCTTTCGGTTTGGGGATAGATAGGATCCAAATATCAACATCATGATCACCCCAGTCCAAATGGGACTGATGGCAATTGAGTTATATAGGTGTTGCCAAATGTTCAACATTTCAATCTCTTTCCTCTTTGGTGAAGGTGAGATTTAATATCCATCATTGCTTAATTTAACAAGCATAACTGCAATCTGTTCCTTCATTCCTAATCAATTCAACTTTGCTAAGTAAACATTTGCAAGTCTTCAACTTTCACCTCTTTTTCATGGTTTAACTGCTTTCACCCGTTTCTGATTATATTCTACAATAATCGATTTCTAGATCTCCGCTTTAGTATCGTAATAAGCTTGCGCCAAAAATTCTTAAGTATTATGAATAGGACAATGTTTTATGAGCAACATAATGGTATAATAAAAAGTTGTTTCCTTTGATTATGAGGCGTATTTTTTTTATGCGCGAGTATAAAAAGAAGATCAAAATTTAAGAGAGGACTATTTTTTTTTGTTACAAAAGAGAGAACTAATGGTATACCGTGTTATGTTTTTTATTTTCAGATAATGGAAATTATCATCAACACTGAACACAGAACACATTCTGTTATAGGGATTATAAACATCTAATTAACTGTACCAAACACTAGTTAAGTATTAGTTGAAGTATATATCTAAGACATAATTAAAATACTTTTTTTATCATGAAGTGTTAGAATAAATTAGTATAAGATAGTTTCCACTTAACCAATAATTTTGAATTTAAGTGTTGGATATATATTTGTGTGGAGAATTTTATCACTTATAATGATTTTGATTCAAATTGTCGAGGATGTGTGGTCTAAAAAAAAATTCTTTAACGAATTGTTTGTGGGAGGAGGAAATAGAAAGGAAGAAAACAAAAGAGGACAAAATTCAACATTTTATTATTTTTTTCTTTAGTTTCTTTTTAACCAAATTACAAAAATTATTTTTCCCTCTCTGTTAATTCACTTAATCAATCATGTAAAAATGCACCGCACCGGGTAAACTAAGCACCGGTTGAGCTTGGATGGTATGCTAATAAAACAGTAAATATATTATTAGTTTAGAAATTATCTTGAAAGCGCACACACATCATCGCCAGACATTAGATTTGATAGTAATTTATTTATGTGATCACTTTTCTGACAGAGAATAAAGTATCAGGGTTATTATATTTTTATAATAATTAGAATAAATTACACTATTTTAAGTATCAGGGGTACCTTAAAAAAAATATCAACGGTTTCTTAAAAAAATATCAACGGTTATACTTTATTTCATTTTAACATGACCAAGCTTTTAGGAATTCTTACTCTTGTGATTCATGATTAACTTTGGGAATCACTTTTGTGACTTTAAAAGAGAAAAAAAAAGATTTTGGATGAATTTTCAAAACTAATCATAAGGTATCTAAGATTTTATTTTATCCTCTTAAAATCAATAACAAGTGTATCAGTATTTTCAAGATCATCGGGTGATCGTTTGAACGAACCACCCAATAACAAAGGTGTTTAGAAAACCTGAATTTTTTGGAAGGATGATAGCATGATCCGTCAAACCTTCGGAGTTTGAAATTAAGTATGAACCAAGAGGACCAATCAAGGCCCATTGCCTTGGAGATTTTCTCAGTAAGTTACACCCACCATTAAAGACTGAAGACACATGGTGGACGTTGCACGTGGATGAATTGTCGAATCATCTTAGGAGTGAAGTTAGAATTATCTTGGAAGGGTCCATAGGTTTAATCTTTGAACAATCCCTCAAATTTGACTTATCAAACAACCAAATCGAGTACGAAACACTCATTGCTGACCTATTCCTAGCACAGTAGTTAAGAGCAAAGAAGCTATTGTGCTAAAGTGATTCCAAATTGGTTGAAAACTGGTTGACGAGAGCTTACAAGGTTAAGTATACCTTGCTTTCAAAATAAATAAAAAAGCTAAAAAATTTATTGTGCAAAGTTTTTTTTTTTTTTTCAACTCTCAACGGGAGATTACACACACGAATACTCTAGGTAGGCGTCCTTGAACCTAAATTAAGGAAACCTATTAGAACAATTACCATGGCAAGCACAAAACAATTATTTTTTAAAGAACAAAATTCGATTTACAAGTACTATTTACACTCAATCCATGAATCCTTTACACAACCAACACTATTTTTCTCATGGACGATAATCAATTATACTATACATATAATCAATTATCAACTCCATTATTAGCATATAAACACAAATCAACAAATTGAACACACAAAATCAATTATTGAATGAGATAAAAGTAATCTATTAATAGCAACACAATTAATTAGAGCGATCTTCCAAGATGGAGAAATGGTGCAAAACTTAAAAGAAGGAGCAATGACAAGAGGCTTTGAAGAAGGACTAGCGACACAAGGTTTCAAAAAGGAGGAACAGCGCTAGGCTTCTACCACGAAAAAAAAATATATGCATGGAAAAGAGAAAGATACTTTTAAAAAATGATAGAATAGTTGTCAATTTTCAATTTATTTCCCCTTTTACTTGCGACCAAATAAAAGTTAATAAGACTACTAACTTTATAATTCTCTTCCCTTTCAATCATACCAAACAATATAAATTTTTAACATTATCCATATTTTCACTCCCCTACTCAATTTTCACACTATTCTTGCACAACCAAACAAAGTGTAGAGTGAAAATATTGGAGCAGCCAGACTACAAAGATTAGCCTTACAAATTACAATGATGAGATATACAAAGTGTATGAAACGCCTTCCTCCATATCCATTGAGTTTTCAGATCCTTCTAATCAAGTAGCTAGACAACTCCGAAATATACCCGTTTGCCTGTTCAAGAATGAAACACAAACTATCTAGTACTGACCAACTCAAATCTTTTCCAGTACAAACAGCGGTTGATTGTATAACAGAAGATTCGATTTCAGCTAAATATAACCTTCTAAATTCCTGG
>NW_024464848.1:0-16266 GCF_000004515.6 Glycine max
CAACAAAAATAACAAAAAATGACAATTCCCTAAAACACAAACACTTGAAATTCATAAGGGTGAGAATTTATCAAGTCTCTATTATTTACAGAAAATGGACATTGAAATGACAGCTCAGAATTTAAATGTAAAGTCTAAAAGTAATAATGGACATCTGGTGCATCATGTGTCAAAGTAAAATGTTATTCAAAATTGACAACTGTTTGCAATTTACCCAAGTCTCTGAAGAAAAAAAAAAGATGTTTCACCAACAAAACTAACATTGAATTAACAACTTAATTTAAATTTAAAGTCTGAAAACAATAATGAACTAATACACCAGGTAGCAGGTTAAAATCACAGGCAAAATTGACAATACTATGCACTATATCGATAAAAGCGAAATTGGAATAATGACATTTCTCAATCAACATTGGATTCCAGACAAGCCTCTATCAAAAAGATAATCCTAACCTTATGAGAATCCAATACCCATCAACTGGGCAAACATTCAAACAACTATAAATAACACCAAACACTCTCAATACAGTCACACACTTCCACACAATATACCTTCACAAACAAAATTCAATCTCAATATTATGACATTTTTGGGAGAAACAAGCACTCAAACCATTGCTAACTTGAAATTAACATTCATTTTTCCAAATGGATCAATCAAACACTACCAAACTAGTGTTTATTTTCAATGTCCTACTCCAATACCAATGTGAGTTCCTAATGAGTGTTCTTTCGAGACACTAAAGAGTAGAATGCACAACACTCTTTGACTAACCACTAACCAATTTGTGTATAAAATCTATTACCGACAGTCATCCATAGATGCAGGTCAGCAATCTTTTTTTCATTTCCTGGCATTGAAAAATGATGATGATGTTTGTACAATGTTAACGTGCAATGAGCAATGATCGCTTATTAACCCTATAGAATTATTATAATGTACAATTAACAAAACACCCAATGATATACTCAACTACTTCGATCCACCATCACTCCTACTCATGATGCAATGTTGTATTACAACGACAAGTGAAAGATACCATGACAACACAATTTTTTGGGTTACCCCTTCACCGAAACAAACTCAATAAGATTTGAAATTACTTCGGGATGTAGCATCGAAACACTCAAGGATGCCATCAAACAAGTTACACCTCTAGGGGTTACCCCTTATGGAATTCACGAATCACAGGTGGTCAGACAATTGTTCTTTCGATCGTTAGACCTTACAAAATATTCAAAAAAAATAATCGAATATGAAATAACAAAGTTGAAAAATGATGAAGACATGTTAAAGGTGTTAGCAGAAACCTACTACTAGAAACGTTTTTGTTTAATAGAAATTTTAGTTATTTTTAACAAATCAATAACCCAACCAGCCCCAATAACCAATCAATATGTTGCAATAATCGATTCATATGTTGCACATGATAAACAACTCGGTAGAATGATTCAAATGGAAGAAGTCATGTCCGCTGCAAAACATCTTTCAAATTATGATTAGTTTCGTCATTTTTATGTTTTAATTGTTATTTTTAATACGTTCTGTTATTTTTGTTTTATTGTGTTCCATTTATTATATTTGTCTCTCTAATTGTTAGTATTTTTTGTTATTTGTATGTTTTAATTTTTTCATATAATATAATTGAGATGTGCTAATTATATATTCACTATATTTTTAATCAATCTATTTTTTTAATCACTTTACCGTTTTTATTTATTTTAAGATTATTAATAAATTATTAAACAAAAAATATTTTCATTATTTAAATTTATATTTTAAAGAAATACCAGTCGGGAAGTCGGGTTGGGACAACTAGACTTCTTAACTTAAAAAAAAAAAGCAATGTATTTTGGGAATTGAATATAAAAGTAGTGTAGATTGAGAAATAATTAGAGGGAGGTGGTGTATATGGAGAAAAAAACCCACCAAATTAGCTACATGTTACTCCCCATAAAATTATTGGGATTTTTCAGCAATTAAAAATGGAGTTGTTGAGGTGCATGGTATATGCAGTTCCAAATTATGTATTTGTTGCTGAAATACTTTATAGCTGTGTGACAAAGAGAATGTCATCCATAACAAAATAGCACCAACTTCCAATGTCTGATAAATAACAATAGCAGAGGATAAAAAAACTGTACAATAATAGAATAATAATGATGTTACTTGGAAAAAATATTGAGTTGTGTTTTGCAAGAAAATTATTAGGAAGTCATAGGACAAAAAATGGTTCAATAATTGAACACGTAAAATTTATTCTAATAAGTGATAACAGAAACAAAAATATTGAAATTTATGACTTACCAATTCACTCGGTGAAAGATAGCAGCATTTCCGCGTTTGTAGTTGTAGTGCAAACTCTATTCATACGACGTCCCTTATCGAAGGTCTCTGCTTCCTATCTTCTAACAACTCACCCCAGTCTTGCAAAACTTCTTTAAGCACTCAGGTATGATCCTCCCCTTCAATGTTGGGTCTACAATCTGTGACATGGTTCCACTTAGGTAATTGTGCTTGGCCCAGTTAGCAAGCGACACATGTTGCATCTCCACGCGTTGTGGATCAGAGGTGGCCGAGCGCAAAGTATTTCAAACAACACTACCTCGAAAGAGTACATGTCAGACTTCTCTGTTAACGTGTTCCGTATACAATAATCAGGGTCTAAATACCAAAAGCTGCCCTTCACATCGGTGCTAACATGGGTCTTGTATTTGCCTGTGGGCCCAATCCTGG
Organism: Glycine max; assembly: GCF_000004515.6. NCBI lineage: Eukaryota > Viridiplantae > Streptophyta > Magnoliopsida > Fabales > Fabaceae > Glycine > Glycine max. Next base: position 2,738 of record NW_024464848.1, read on the forward strand.
ATAGCCCAAAGTCTGAAACATTGGCCACCCACTTGTCATCCCACAAGATGTTGGTGGTTTTCACGGTGCAATTAGTGAAAATTGTAGACCAGAATATGTTTAAACGTGTAAGTGAAAATTGTAGGAAATTTCAAGATTAACATACTTTTATGTCAGATTACATCCAAATTGTGTGCAACATGACTTTGAATAGAATTATTGGAATTTTTTCAGCAATTAAGAATGGAGCTGCATGGTTAGCTGCCCCAAATTATGTATTTGTTGTTGAAATCCTGTCTCTGATAAGCAACAATGACAGAGCATAAGAAACTATATAATAGACTAATAGTGTGTGATCAAATGGAAAATTTATTGAGTTGTGTTATTGGAAAATTTATTGATCACATTGGAAGGGGAAATGTTATAAATAAATCAACACATATCATACAGGCTAACAAAAGAAGAGTTGAAATTTATGACTTACAAACACAACCTTGCACTTGTCTTCTTTCACAAGAGATAGAAGCAAGTTGATTCCTGTACACAGGCATTCTAATCTAACGATTTTGAAAATAGACAAAAAAATTTAGCATGTATAGCTAATTGTTTTGCCAGCGTTGTGTTAACTCGATTTGCTCAAAGAGGCTTTGGGTTCCTTATAAAACCCCACTATGCTCTCCACTAGTAGTAGTCATACTCAACTCACTACTAGACATATTGATATTTTCACTAATTTCCTCTTTTTACATTCTCCGCGCTCTCTTGCACCTGCAGAGTAGACTCCAACATGAAAACAACATCTTTCATCGACGGCCTCTGCGTCCCAACCTCTGACAAACAACTCACCCCAATATGGCAAAACCTCCGGAAGCATTCAGGCGCGATCCTCCCCTTCAACGTGGGGTCCACAATCTGGTCCATGGTCCCACTTTGGTAACAGTACCTAACCCACTTAGCAAGCGACTCCTGTTTGGGATCTTCATTGCGTATAAGAGGCGGACGAGCGCACAGTACCTCAAACAACACTACCCCGAAAGCGTACACGTCAGACTTGTCCGTCAAATGATGCCGCTTATAATACTCTGGGTCTATATACCCAAAGCTGCCTCTTACAGCGGTGGTGCTGCCATAGGCATGGGATGAGTCCGTGGGCCCAAATCTGGAAAGCCCAAAGTCCGAAACCTTGGCCACCCAGTCATCATCCAACAAGATGTTGGTGGTTTTCACATCACCATGGATGATCATGTATTTCCCGGCACATTTGTGAAGATAATACAACCCATGGGCGGCGCCAATACAAATCTGCAAACGTTGCTTCCACGATAAAGGGGATTTGTCGGTGTTGTAGAGATGGTCACGGAGATTGCCACGTGTCATGAAATCATAGACCAAGATCATCTCCTTGTTGTTGTTGCAGTAGCCGATGAGAGGAACGAGATGGCGGTGGCGGATCTGCGAGAGCATCTTGATCTCGGTCAGGAACTCTTCGGACCCCTGCTTCGAACCCGGCTTGAGACGCTTGATAGCCACCGGGATGGAAATGCCGTCAATGTAGCCCATGTACACGTGGCCGAATCCTCCAACACCGACGAGGGATTCGTTATTGAAGTTGTTGGTGGCGGCTTTGATATCCATGAGGGAAAAGCGCTGGCAGAGGAGATTGAACGGCCACCTCTGGCTGTAATTCAGCATGTCGTCATCCTGCGAGGGCAAGAGAGGACCGAACTTGCAACTCCCCCACAAAAAGATGAAGAAAACAACAACGCCAGATACCACCCCTGCTACAACAATTTTAAGTGTTCTGCTGCTGTTCTTTCCTTCTTGGACGAGCATGTTGTTGTTCTGCAGGTTAGGTCCAGCAAGGTTGTTAAACTCGCTGATTTTGAAGATCTCCAGACCATTCAGAAACGGGTCATTGTTTTCTTTATCCTTGGCACTTTCATAAGGATTCATCATTTGGAGCGAGAGATTAACCTGTTTCTGAGTATCACTCTTGGGGATTAAAATGGCGTAGTCTTTGTACACAGCGACACCTTTCTGTTTTTGGCTCCATCTCATAACATCAAGAAACTCGCTCCCTATGTAAAGTGAGAACACCCTGTCACCGATGTTAGTAATATTGGGGTCAAGTTGGCAAAAGTGGAACCTGATCATGTAGTGGAAGCCAGAGTCAACAGGGAACTCCCAAGTCAACTTGAGGCTTTTGTTCATAGACGTGTTTGTGCCCATGACACGAGCTGTTCTGTACAGTTCCTTGGGTGCCACATAATCTGGATTTACCGTTATGTTCATCTTACCATTGGTGTTTCCTGTTATAGCACTATTCTGTGGATTTTTTTGTTTAATTAAATAATCTTCATCTTGACCAGCCCAGTTCCTGAACAAACCAGTGTCGTTTCGTGGCGAGATTCCTTGCCCTCCCACTTTGATTCTATACTCTGTCTCCAGTGCAGTGTTGGTTCTTATGGGGAACAGTGTGTCAGTTCCCACGAGCTTCAAACCGTTGTCATTTGCTGAGGTGTAATACAGATTGCTTGGCATGGAGAGTACCTCGATTCCGTTGATGAAAGCGTAGGAGTTTGGTTGTGACGGAGTGAAGGTGAGGTTCAACCTCTCACTGTCGCCGTCCACATTGACGACATATTCTCTGAAGATGGTTTTAGTGTTTTCCGCTTTTAGAGAGGCATTGAAAACGTGGAGAAGGGTGAATTGGTTGGATTGATCGGTGAAGGATGCATTGGAGCTAGGAAAGGAAGCGTACTCAGCAGGGTAGAAGAAGAGGCGGAGGAATTTGGGGCCAGGGGAGACTGGGAAGGAGTAGCTGAAACGGGAACGGGACAAGCGTGCGGCGGTGTAGGGCACTTGATTGGTAGAAGGAGATTGTGTTGTTGCATTAGCGGAAACGGTGCCGTCTTGATGAGATAAGAACGTTGAACCTGTGTCCCCCGTCCATGTCCTTTCCCCGTCGTAAGATTTTCCGGTAGTGCCGCAGCTTATGGTAAAGTTGTCCACGGGAGTGTACGCATGGAGGTGTGTAAAGAGGCTGAGAAAGAGGAAGAGTGTTGTTACGGAGGTGATACTGTTGAACCTCATGGTTTGCGGTGTCGTCAGTGAAGTTGCGAAGGCTTATTATTATATATATCAGTGGTAGGTTGCAGTTTTAGTAGATGATGCTAGGAAGCAACTGAGAGAGGAAGGTTCAGAGTATTTGTTAGGGAAACTGGAAGGCAACTGCGGAGTGAAGCGGAAAAACTCGTACCTTACGCGTTTGGATCAATCCAACATTCTTATACACCTTTCGATGCATCTGATAGCTGATATTAAAAGCTAACGTTGCTGACATCACTTGTGTTTCAATGGTTGCATAATTTAGGTGTATTTTTTCAGACCAAGTTTAATTCAAGCTTAATAATACTAATCCATTATTAAAATGATTGAGTACTTCTTTTGCTTAACATTAGCTTCTTTTTTAACGTACAATAAATCACTTCTGTAATAAATAAAGTTTTGATGAGAGGTTAGCAATTTTAAATTAAATATTAAGTAAATAAATATTTAGTTATTAAAGAACAATAAATATTTTTATCTTACACTCATATAAAATAATTTTTTTATAAAATAGACAACAATTAGAGATAAAAACTACAGAAAAAAATTATTTATCTTTTTCATCATTTATTTGAACTAAAGTGGCCCGATTTTGATAGAATTAGTTTGATTCAAATTTAAAATTTTTAAAACTCGTACCAAATCAAATCCATTAAATTTAATTGGTTTGAATTTGATTTCACCCTAAATATAAACCAAGTCAACTAGTAAACAATCGTATGATTACTTGAGTTGAAGGACTAAAACAAAAAAATAAATATATTAGAATGATTAAAACAAAATATTAAGGACCCAAAATAAAATAAAATCATTTTATTAGAAACTCAACAAGTAAAGAAAAAATTTATCAAAAATCTAAAATAAAATTGGTTAATTTATCGATAACAAAAACAGTCTAAAACTCTTATGTTTAGTCACGGGCAAATAATACTTAATGGTTTGGTTGAAACTTTGGCTAGTTTCATTTTATCCAAACATCTCTAGCACTGTTGCACTTTGCTCCTTTTTTCATTGCCCTCGTTTTATTACCTTCAACACTCACATGTCGGTTCCTAACTTCCAAAAAAGGATTTTGCTATGGACTTACCAATTAGAAAGCTTCTTTTGGGATTGACTACACTCTTAACATCTACAGAATCTTTCTTGTTCTCATTCTGTGCTGGGTATAATTCTTTATCGTTGAAGACATACTATAAATGGCAGTTTATCCCCCAGATATACGCTACGTGTTTACTAGTATCACTTTTTAATTTGCATTGGTTCAACTCCAACTTTAGTCTTTACTTTGATCTGTCCTTGTTTTTTTTTTTCTTTTCTTTTTTTTTTTTTCTGGTTTGAATAACTCTACCATTCAAAAAATATGCATTTTGGACAACGCAACCATTATGCCATTGATAGAGAACTATCTCGCACTAGACTACCTTGAACTCCAATTCTACAATAACTAACCAAGAAGACAGTAACACGGTAGCTCAAAGTATTTCATACTAGGATTCTTAACGTCACTATTTTCTTCCATCAATGTTTCATTTGTAGAATGGAGTTCGAGGACTAATGCTGGATACATACCATTTCAAAGGATATGTGTGGTTAATTATAACCATTCATTTAAAGGTCAGTGCTATGATTTCACGGCTTTTGTATATGAAAGTCATCTTCCCTGTTCTGTTTCTTTTTGGCCTACGCTTTTCCTAACTGTTTCTTTGCAAATACTAATGATGAACGAGTAGTTCTACTCAAAGACACTAACTTTTTTAATCAACAAGTAGGAACCGGCTATAGATACACGGAAGGAAGTTGCAGCTTTTCCATCGAGCAACCCAATAGAAATTGTCACACTTATGTTCAAACACCAAAAGGATTGACAAAAGGCTTCACAGATTCTGGCTTGGTGAAATTTAGTTTTTCTGTGAGCAACATGCCAGACAAGGCAGAATTGCCCTCTAATGAGTGACATGGTTGCTAAATATCAAAGATTACTAGTGCTCAATTCAATCAGGTCTAAGGAAAAGTGAAGGCATTGCATACCAGTGGAATTACATGGTTTAAGATCAGTATAAGAAAATACCAACAATTTAAGCTTCTGTTACGTGAATAGTTTTAATCTTTTTGTCATTGTTAGTCTCTTTTCTGTTTTAAAGTTACGCAGTTCAGTTGCTGTCGTTGTTAGTTAGTTCCCTAGTGTTAGTAAACTATATTCAATCTTCTTTACTTAAACCAATCGGGTGTAGATAATTCTGGTGCTGCTGGCAACAGGTAGGCTACTTATGTTACTGTACTTAAACATTAGATTCGTTCATCCTTATATTATAATTTGGGGATCATTGTGCGTAGTGCAAGTCCTAGCGTAGCAGTAAAGTTGTACCTTGGTGACTTGTGTGGAGGAGTAAAGGAGGAGGATCTTTTCAAGCCGTGGACATTCTCAATGCGAAGCTCTTGTGTGGTTGTAATGATGTCCTTGCATGTGTGGTAAAGAAATTTTCACTATTGCTTTCCAAAACACAAAGTTAGTATATAACTGCATGGTATGCAGTTCCTAATGTCTGATAATACATAACATCAACAGAGCGTAAGGAAAAAAAAAACTGTGCAATAATAATAATGTCACAACGTGGAAAGACTATTGAGTTATGTCTTGCAAGAAAACTATAACAAAATCATCGCCATTGGACAGAAAAATGATACATTAATTGAACACGTAACATATAGGGGTGTTAAACAAAAATGTTGAAATTTAAGATTTACCAAGTAACCTTGCACTTGTCTTCATTTGCTAGTGATGGAAGCAACTTGCCTTCAAATTTAATTGTTTTGCCTGCATTTCCAGAACTTTGGGTCAATATATAATTTCGCAGAAAGCAGTCTCACAAATCACTATCCTTGCAACAATAGTTATGCTCTCCAATACTAAACATACAGCCACTAATTTCCTCTTTTTATTTCATTGCTTTCATCTGTAACAATATCAGCATTTTCACTCCGATCCGCATCCTCTTGCAGCTGCAGTGCAAACTCAAGCAGCCAAACGACATCGTTTATCGACGGCCTGTGCGTCCCATCTTCTAACAAACAACTCATCCCAATCTCACAAAACTTCTCGAAGCACTCGGGCGCGATAGTCCCCTTCAACGAGGGGTCCACAATCTGTGCCATGGTCCCATTTTGATAACAGCGCCTGGCCCAATTGGCAAGCGACACCTGTTCCGTCTCTGCATTACGGATCAGAGGCGGTCGAGCGCATAGTATCTCAAACAGTACTACTCCAAAAGAGTACACATCAGACTTCTCTGTCAAACGGTACCGTTTATAATACTCTGGGTCTAAATATCCAAAGCTTCCCTTCACATTGGTGCTGACATGGGACTTGGACGTGTCCGTGGGCCCAATTCTGGAAAGCCCGAAGTCTGAAACCTTGGCCACCCATTTATCATCCAATAAGATGTTTGTCGTTTTAACGTCGCGGTGGATGATCATGTGCTTGGCGCCTGTGTGAAGATAATGCAGCCCACGCGCGGCACCGATGCAAATCTGCAACCGTTGCTTCCACGGTAGAGTGGGGTTATCGGTGTTGTAGAGATGGTCACGGAGGTTGCCACGTGTCATGAAATCATAGACCAGGATCATTTCCTTATTATCGTTGCAGTAGCCGATGAGAGAGACGAGGTGGCGATGGCGGAGTTGTGAGAGCATCTCAATTTCATTCAGAAACTCGTGAGCCCCCTGTTGTGAACCCGGTTTCAGGCGCTTGATGGCGACAGGGGTGGAACCGTCATCGATGTAGCCCTTGTACACGTGGCCAAATCCCCCGACACCTACAATGAGGACGTCGTCGAAGTTTTGGGTGGCAGCTAAGATCTCGAGAAGGGAGAAGCGGCGGCAGAGATCCAACGGCAGAGACGAATTATGCGTCTTTGTTGACTTGGTCATTGAGAACAAGAGTGGACCACACCTGGAAATTGGAGACAAAAAGACGAAGAAAACGACGAGCGAGATCAAAACGACGCCGGATACCACCCCCACGATCATGCCAATTATCGTCTCTCCGCTCCCTCTGCTGATCTTTCCCGTTGGGACTGATTTGTTGCTATGTGGAGTCTGAACCGGGTCTGGGTTAGGTCCGGCAAGGTTGTTTGATTCGTCCTGGCTTATTTTGAAGATCTCGAGACCGTTCAAGAACGCGTCGGTGTATATCGTTTTATCCGGAGTTGCATAAGGATGCATCTGAAGCGAGAGATTAACCTTTTTCTGAGTATTATCCTTCGGCATCAAAACGGCATAGTTTCTCTGCACAGCGAGACCTTTCTGATTGTGGCTCCATTGCATAACATCAGCGTTGTCCTCAGCCAACTGGCTCGCTATGTAAATGAAGAACACCCTGTCACCATCTTTATTAATATTGGGGTCAATCTCGCAAAAGTGGAGCCTGAGAACGTAAGTGAAGCCAGAATCAACCGGGAACTCCCAAGTCAGGTTGCTGATTTTGTTCAGAGTGGCGTTTGTGCCCATGTTACGCGCTGTTCTGTAGAGTTCCTTGGGCGCCACGTAATCAGGATTCACGGTTATGTTCATCTTACCATCCAAGTCAGCTGAAAGATCATTATTCTGTGGATTTTGTTTGATTAAATAATCTTCTTCGTCACCGGCCCATTTCCTGAACAAACCGGTGTCGTTTAGTGGTGATATTTCTTGCCCTATGATTTTGATTCTATACTCCACCTGCAGCGCAAATCTGGTTTCTACGCTGTACAGCGTGGTATTTCCGACGAACTTGAATCCTGTTGAGTGAGTTGCTGACGTGTAATACAAATCACTTGGCATGGAAAGTACCTCGATTCCATTGATGAAAGCGTAGGAGTTTGGTTGCGAGGGAGTGAAGCTGAGGATGAGAATCTCACCATCGTTGACGTTGATCACATATTCCCTGAAGATGGTGTTGGTGGCTTCCGCGTCAGCGTTTAGAGAGGCGTTGAAACCTTTTAAGAAGGTGAATCCGTTAGATTGAACGGAGAAAGAGGCATGAGTGCGGGGAAAGGAAGGGTAATCAGCAGGGTAGAAGAAGAGGCGAACGAATTTGGGGCCCGCAGAAACGGGGAAGGAGTAATTGAACTGAAAACGGGATAACCGTGCTGTGGTGTAGGGAGCTTGATTGACAGAAGGATCTTGTGTTGCTGCTTCAGTTAAAACGGTGCTGCCTTGACCACCAGATAAGTACTTTGTGTCTGCGTCCCCCGTCCATGTCCTTTGGCCGTCGAAGACTATCCCGGTGGTGCCGCAACTGATGGTGAAGTTGTCTTCTGGGGTGTACGCTTGGAGCTCTATGGAGAAAAAGAGAAAGGCGAGTACGAAGGAGGTGACGCTGTAGAATCTCACGGTTGATATCATTGCTAGATCTTAGTTGCTACGAAGCCTGGGATTGAGAGTGTTTATAAGTGAAAGATCATTTAAAGTTCAGAGTGTTTGTTAGTATATGAAGTTGATGGTTGAGTTTTACGAACGTACATATTAATTCGTGAGTTCTTTGTCAGGTGGTAGGGAAGTAGATTTCTACATATTTCAAATTTCCACAAACTTGTCTTGTATATCAATAGTTTTTTGGCATTTTATTTCGGAGTAATCTGGTGATATTCTCACGCTAGAAAAAAAAAAAAAAACAAAGTGTCGGACACGTTTTTTTTGTGTGATTGCTGTACTTTTACTAGGATTTCTTTTATTGCCTTTGATTTGGTCCCGCTGACTAGCTGCTTGACCCATTTAGTCTTCCATACTCATGCCAAAAAATCCCTAGATTGTCTAATTTATTGTTTTCTTTGTTTTTGTTTTTGTTAGATATTAGGTCATCTCCTCTCGCATTGCATCTATAATATTTTAGTCCGAAATTGTCGCAGATTATTTTACAAAGTAATTTGAGAGCAAATTTATTTAGGACCAATCAAAAAGAGAAGAAAAAATTAACAGCACATTAATTCGAAAGATATTGAATTCAGTCTTTTTATTTTATGTAAAATTATGAGTCTTATTAATAGAAAAAATGATTAAAAATCTAATTTTATGACAAATTAATCATAAGAAATCAATAAATACTTTATACTAGTAACATAACAACAACAAAAAAGAAAAAAAAAGCACTTTATGATTGGCAAATGTGTCATGTTTCCTCATTAATGTTTGCTGTCTTTTTTGCAACATATATCCAGCAGAAATATACATGCTAAGTGTTATTCGATCTTTTGCCACATATATAATATGCATCCTCATGTTTACAACCGTTGAATAAGAGGAATTTAATTAAGGAGAGAGCATTAATTTCGTCAATTTTACGAGCAAGGCTAGAGAGCATTGCAACTTGCTGCCATGTATTGTAGTGATCATAAGCATGGGTGTGTCCATGGTGCTGGAATGAGAATACAAGTGACAGGTAAAAATTCATCCTATCACTCCTCCCAAGAATTTTAGAAAATCATTACAAATTAGTAATAATGGTCGTAGAGAAAATGTATTCTATGCATGTATATCCAAAAGACAAAAAATAAACATGACACATTTGCCAATAATGGTCGTAGAGAAAATGTATTCTATGCATGTATTTTATGTTTATTCATGGGCAAATAATTATTTACTTAATGGTTCTTTTTATCAATATTTACTTAATAATTTTCTAGAAACTTACTTCGGCCTTTGATTTTTAAAGTTTCATTTAACTCAAATATCACTTTCTGTTACTGATTTTCAGGTTAACAAGCCAAAGTCAACCAAAAAAATGCAAAGAAAAAGAATAGAAATAAATTTTAGTAAAAATATTCTTTGATTACATGTATGGTCGATTATGTTATCAAAACAAAACATAATCAATTATATATGTTCATATAAGCAAAAATGAAAAATTAATTGTGCTCAAGCATAATCGGTTATGCGAACACCAAAAAAATAAAAAATAAAAATAGTTATGCTTACTGCATAATCAGTTTTCTTGATCACAATCAACACACTAGAATTCATAATTTCAATTAATTCAAGCAGCGACTCAAGGAGGACAAGATGGGTAACGTTTTGCAACATTGACATGTTCCTCTCCTTTTCTTATCTTTCAGCGTGGAACTTCTAAAATGTGGGAGCCACTATTTTTTAAAATATAAATTTCTAGTCTATTTTACACATACCAAACGACCAAAATTTAGATGTTTGCGCACTCTTCTCTCCCCTCCCTTCCCTTTCCACCGTATTGTGTGGCTACCAAAAGAATCGTAGTAAGGAAAGCTGAAGTAGAACTTCTAATATCGTAAAGTGGATTTCAGTATCATCATATTTAAAAGATAAAATCTTCAATTTTGGATTTGGTCCCTCAGTAATTTAATTCACGAATTTAGTCATCATATTTTATAAAATCGTGCAATGTTGATTCCTCAGACCACAATTGGATGTTGACCGTTAACAAGTGATGTTGATTGTCACATATCACATTCTTATTGGATTATGGCGTGTCATGTTCTAATTAGTCAATGAAAATAATAATGCATTTCATCTTTCATTGAGTTAACATCCAATCAGAACAGGACACACGTGACAGTCATCATTTAATAAGAACGTGACACGTGACAGTCAACATCACTTGTTAACGGTCAACGTTCAAGTGTGACCTAGGGGGATCAACATTGTACGATTTTACAGGATAGGAGGACCAAATTCGTGAATTAAATTACCGAGAGACCAAATCTGAAACTGGAGATAAACTGGGGGACCAAATTTACAATTATAGGGGTGACAAGGTGTCACTTATAAAATTCAAAATTCATTCAATAAATATAGGTCAATGATCTTTTTGGTTCCTATCTTTTATTTTAATTTGATCCTTTATTTTAAAAAAAATTATTTGAGTCTTCTAGCTTTTTAATATTGTTCATTTTAGTCCTTTTTATCATCTCATTTAATTCAGTGTTAAAAATTTTAATTTTAAATTAACTCTTTTTATGGTTAAAAACCATTAATAATTACTTTTTATTTTAATAAATATAAGCAATTATCAAAGACTCCTCAATGCACATTCTTCAAAAAAACCTAACCTAATCATAGCCCAAGCCCCAAATTTGAAACCCTCCCACCCCTACCTAACCTAAATTAACTCTTTTGTTGGCATACCTCTTATGAAATGGTTTTTGTACTATGTATGTCTTGACAAACATTGCTTTGGTCCTTGCTGCAACATTTTCCTTCCTATTTGTATCTTCAATGATAATGTGGATGATAAGGTCTGGCAGTAACATTTGTTTGTGCTTATGCTTTAACTATTATTTATAGTCTGCCCAGAACTTCGACAACTTCTCAATCAGGAGTTTAGAAACAAACTTGTCAGGCAGAGAGATGTTTTTAGTCTTTAGGTCTTCCAGTAGCTTATGGTATTCGTTGATTTGTACATTGATGTCTTTTTTTCATTCATGGTCCAACGATAGTAGTTGGCGATGATGGATCTCTGTCTGACCACGTCCTCGACAGTGTATTTGAGTATGATAAAGTCTCATATCTCTTTGGATTTCTTGTAGGAGCAGTAGAAATCAAAAAATCATCAGACAAGACACTTAACAAAGTGTGACGACATACCTTATTGGCTTGAACCCATTGTTGAAGTTGACTAGCATCAACACCAACAAGGTATGAACGTGTTCTTGCTAGCGACAAAAGTTTTGGCTAGTGAAGACCTCAATTTTTGAGATGTTAGGCAAAGGCTTGGCAAAGGTTGCAATCGGTGGCGTGGGGTTGGAAGCGTCAACATTGTTGACAGGTTTTGCTGCTTCAGCCATAATATAAACATTTTATATTGTTGTTATTGAAGTTGAAAATCACGAACACAATTGAATTTCCTGAAGTATGACAGTCACTGATCTAAAAGGTTTATCCGCAGTCCCCACACAAACCTCCCAGGATACAATAGGAAAGTCTTAGCAGAGCTAAAGTTACCAAGGAAAGATAATCGATCCAAGAGTAGAGAAAGAGAGCTTAATAGAAGCAAAGAGGAGAAACAAAACAATTGACCCATCACCTTTTAAAATCACGTTCAAATAGCATCAAACAATCCTTTTTTTTATATCACCAATTATGAGTCTATAATTGTCATTGTCTCCCTCTTGATTCTCACTTTTATTGGCATTAATAGAAAATGCAACTAATTGCTTAATTGTAGGAAATTTGAATTTCAAATTCTTGAATTTAAATGTCATAATTTTCCTTGTTTGCCTTATGATTTTCATTTAATTAAATCTTTTAAAAAATGTTTTGAAATAAATATTAAAATTACAATAGAAATTGTGTTGTTGCATTAGCGGAAACGGTGCCGTCTTGATGAGATAAGAACGTTGAACCTGTGTCCCCCGTCCATGTCCTTTCCCCGTCGTAAGATTTTCCGGTAGTGCCGCAGCTTATGGTAAAGTTGTCCACGGGAGTGTACGCATGGAGGTGTGTAAAGAGGCTGAGAAAGAGGAAGAGTGTTGTTACGGAGGTGATACTGTTGAACCTCATGGTTTGCGGTGTCGTCAGTGAAGTTGCGAAGGCTTATTATTATATATATCAGTGGTAGGTTGCAGTTTTAGTAGATGATGCTAGGAAGCAACTGAGAGAGGAAGGTTCAGAGTATTTGTTAGGGAAACTGGAAGGCAACTGCGGAGTGAAGCGGAAAAACTCGTACCTTACGCGTTTGGATCAATCCAACATTCTTATACACCTTTCGATGCATCTGATAGCTGATATTAAAAGCTAACGTTGCTGACATCACTTGTGTTTCAATGGTTGCATAATTTAGGTGTATTTTTTCAGACCAAGTTTAATTCAAGCTTAATAATACTAATCCATTATTAAAATGATTGAGTACTTCTTTTGCTTAACATTAGCTTCTTTTTTAACGTACAATAAATCACTTTTGTAATAAATAAAGTTTTGATGATATTGAGAGGTCAGCAATTTTAAATTAAATATTAAGTAAATAAATAATTAGTTATTAAAGAACAATAAATATTTTTATCTTGCACTCGTATAAAATAATTTTTTTTATAAAATAGACAACAACAGAAAAAAAACAATTTATCTTTTTCATCATTTATTTGAACTAAAGTGGCCCGATTTTGATACAATTGGTTTGATTCAAATTTAAAAATTTTAAAACTCATACCAAATCAAATCAATTAAATTTAATTGGTTTGAATTTGATTTCACCCTAAATATAAACCAAGTCAACTAGTAAACAATCTTATGATTACTTGAGTTGAAGGACTAAAACAAAAAAATAAATATATTGGAATGATTAAAACAAAATATTAAGGACCCAAAATAAAATAAAATCATTTTACCAGCCACTCAACAAGTAAAGAAAAAATTTATCAAAAATCTAAAATAAAATTGGTTAATTTATCCATAACAATAACAGTCTAAAACTGTAAATTTGACATAATGGAGTTACT
>NW_024464849.1:0-16226 GCF_000004515.6 Glycine max
TATATCATGGGCCTCAATCGTACACCCATGTCAAAAGTTATGGCCGTTTGAATTGGACTAGAGCTTCCGTGTTTAATTTAGAGCGTCTCGATATAGTATGTGCCTGAATCGGATATCCGAGTGAAATGTTATGACCATTTCAATTTCTCAAGCACTACAATTTTTCAATTTCGATAAATTATGTGCCTGAATCGGACATCCGAGTGAAATGTTACGACCATTTCAATTTCTCAAGCACTACCATTTTTCAATTTCGAGTGCCTTTATATATCATGGGCCTCAATCGTATATCCATGTCAAAAGTTATGGTCGTCTGAATTGGACCAGAGCTTTCGTGTTCAATTTCGAGCGTCTCGATATATTATGTGCCTGAATCGGACATCCGAGTAAAATGTTATGACCATTTGAATTTCCCTAGAACTTCCGTTATTAAATTTGGAGCGTCTCGATATATCATGGGCCTTAATCGAACATCGATGTTAAAAGTTATGGCCATCTGAATTGAACTAGAGCTTCCGTGTTCAATTTCGAGCGTCTCGATATATTATGTGTCTGAATCGGACATCCGAGTGAAATGTTATGACCATTTCAATTTCTCAAGCACTACCATTTTTTAATTTCGAGCGTCTCGATATATTATGTGCTTGAATCAGACATCCAAGTGAAATGTTATGACCATATGAATTTCTCTAGATTTGCCGTTTTTCAATTTCGAGTGTCTTGATATATCTTGGGCCTCAATCGTACACCCATGTCAAAAGTTATGGCCGTCTGAATTGCACCAGAGCTTTCGTGTTCAATTTCGACCGTCTCAATATATTATGCGCCAAAATCGGACATCCGAGTGAAAAGTTATGACCATTTGAATTTCTCGAGATTTACAATTTTTCAAGTTCGAGCGTCTCGATATATTATGTACCTGAATCGAACATCCGAGTGAAATGTTATGACGATTTGAATTTGTCGAGAACCACCATTTTTCAATTTTGAGCCTCCCGATATATCATGGGCCTCAATCCTACATCCATGTCAAAAGTTATGGCCGTCTGAACTGGACCAGAGCGTCCGTGTTGAATTTCGAGCGTCTCGATATATTATGTGCCTGGATTAGACATCTGAGTGAAATGTTAGGACCATTTGCATTTCTCGAGAACTACAATTTTTCAATTTCAAGCGTCTCTATATATCATTTGCCTCAATGGTATACCCATGTCAAAAGTTATGGCCGTCTGAATTGCACCAGAGCTTTCGTGTTCAATTTCGAGCGTCTCGATATATTATGTGCCTAAATCGGTCATCCAAGTGAAATGTTATGACCATTTGAATTTCTCGAGAACCTCAATTTTTCAATTTTGAGCGTCTCTATATATCATGTGCCTCAATCGTACACACATGTCAAAAGCTATAGCCGTCTGAATTGGACCTGAACTTCCATGTTCAATTTCGAGCGTCTCGACAAATTATGTGCCTAAGTCGGACATCCGATTGAAAAGCTATGATCATTTGAATTTCTCGAGAACATCAACTTATCAATTTCGAGCGTGTCGATATATCATGGGCCTCAATCGTAAATCCATGTCAAAATTTATGGCCGTCTTAACTGGACCAGAGCTTCCATGTTCAATTTCGAGTGTCTCGATAAATTATGTGCTTGAATTGGACATCCGAGTGAAAAGTTATGACCGCTTGAATTTCTCTAGAACTTCCATTTTTCAATTTCGAACGTCTCGATATATCATGGGCCTCAATCGTACATCCATGTTAAAAGTTATGGCCGGCTGAATTGGGCCAGGGCATTCGTGTTCAATTTCAAGCGTTTCGATAAATTATGTGCCTGAATCGGACATCCGAGTGAAAAGTTATGACCATTTGAATTTCTCTAGAACTTCCATTTTTGAATTTCGAGTGTCTTGATATATCATGGGCCTCAATCGTACATCCATGTTAAAAGTTATGGTCGTCTGAATTCGTCCAGAGCTTTTGTGTTCAATTTCGAGCGTTTCGATAAATTATGTGCCTGAATCGGACATCCAAGTGAAAAGTTATGACCATTTGAATTTCTCGAGAACTTCCACTTTTCAATTTCGAGCGTGCCGATATATCATGGGCCTCAATCGTAAATCCATGTTAAAAGTTATGGCCGGCTAAATTGGGCCAGGGCATTCGTGTTCAATTTCATGCGTCCCGATATATTATGTGCCTGAATCGGACATACCAGTGAAATATTATGACCATTTAAATTTCTCAAGCACTACCTTTTTTCAATTTCGAGCGTGTCGATATATCATGGGCCTCAATCGTACATCCATGTCAAAAGTTATGGCCGTCTTAACTAGACCAGAGCTTCCATGTTCAATTTTGAGTGTCTCAATAAATTATGTGCCTGAATCGGACATCCGAGTGAAACGTTATGACCATTTGAATTTCTCCAGAACTTCCATTATTCAATTTCGAACGTCTCGATATATCATGGGCCTCAATCGTACATCCATGTTAAAAGTTATGGCCGGCTGAATTGGGCAGGGCAATCGTGTTCAATTTCATGCGTCTTGATATATTATGTGCCTGAATTGGACATCCCAGTGAAATGTTATGACCATTTCAATTTCTCAAGCACTACCTTTTTTCAATTTCGAGCGTCCCGATTTATCAGGGGCCTCAATCGTACACCCATGTCAAAAGTTATGGTCGTCTGAATTCGTCCAGAGCTTTTGTGTTCAATTTCGAGCGTTTCGATAAATTATGTGCCTGAATCCGACATCCGAGTGAAAAGTTATGACCATTTGAATTTCTTGAGAACTTCCACTTTTCAATTTCGAGTGTGCCGATATATCATGGGCCTCAATCGTACATCCATGTTAAAAGTTATGGCCGGCTGAATTGGTCCAGGGCAATCGTGTTCAATTTCATGCGTCTTGATATATTATGTGCCTGAATCGTACATCCGAGTGAAAAGTTATGACCATTTGAATTTCTCATGCACTACCGTTTTTCAATTTCAAGCTTCTCGATATATCATGGGCCTCAATCGTACACCCATGTCAAAAGTTATAGTCGTCTGAATTCGACCAGAGCGTTTGTGTTCAATTTCGAGCGTTTTGATAAATTATGTGCCTGAATCGGACATCCGAGTGAAAAGTTATGACCATTTGAATTTCTCGAGATCTTGCACTTTTCAATTTCGAGTGCCCTTATATATCATTGGCCACAATAGTATATCCATTGCAAAAGTTATGGCCGTCTGAATTGGACCAGAGCTTTCGTGTTCAATTCCGAGCGCCTCGATATATTATGTGCCTGAATCGGACATACGAGTGAAATGTTATGACCATTTGAATTTCTCTAGAACTTACGTTTTTCAATTTCGAGTGTCTTGATATATCATGGGCCTCAATCGTACACCCATGTCAAAAGTTATGGTCGTCTGAATTCGACCAGAGCTTTTGTGTTCAATTTCGAGCGTTTCGATAAATTATGTGCCTTAATCGGACATCCGAGTGAAAAGTTATGACCATTTGAATTTCTCGAGATCTGCTATTTTTCAATATCGAGTGCCTTTATATATCATCGGCCACAATAGTATATCGATGTCAAAAGTTATGGCCGTTTGGATTGGACCAGAGCATTCGTGTTCAAGTTCGAGCGTCGCGATATATTATGTGCCTGAATCGAACATCCGAGTGAAATGTTATGACGATTTGAATTTCTCGAGAACTACCATTTTTCAATTTTGAGCCTCCCGATATATCATGGGCCTCAATCCTACATCCATGTCAAAAGTTATGGCCGTCTGAACTGGACCAGAGCGTCCGTGTTGAATTTCGAGCGTCTCGATATATTATGTGCCTGGATTAGACATCTGAGTGAAATGTTAGGACCATTTGCATTTGTCGAGAACTACAATTTTTCAATTTCAAGCGTCTCTATATATCATTTGCCTTAATGGTATACCCATGTCAAAAGTTATGGCCGTCTGAATTGCACCAGAGCTTTCGTGTTCAATTTCGAGCGTCTCGATATATTATGTGCCTAAATCGGTCATCCAAGTGAAATGTTATGACCATTTTAATTTCTCGAGTACCTCAATTTTTCAATTTTGAGCGTCTCTATATATCATGTGCCTCAATCGTACACCCATGTCAAAAGCTATGGCCGTCTGAATTGGACCAAAGCTTCCATGTTCAATTTCGAGCGTCTCGATAAATTATGTGCCTAAGTCGGACATTCGATTGAAAAGCTATGATCATTTGAATTTCTCGAGAACTTCAACTTATCAATTTCGAGCGTGTCGATATATCATGGGCCTCAATCGTAAATCCATGTCAAAATTTATGGCCGTCTTAACTAGACCAGAGCTTCCATGTTCAATTTCGAGTGTCTCGATAAATTATGTGCTTGAATTGGACATCCGAGTGAGAAGTTATGACAGCTTGAATTTCTCTAGAACTTCCATTTTTCAATTTCGAACGTCTCGATATATCATGGGCCTCAATCGTACATCCATGTTAAAAGTTATGGCCGGCTGAATTGGGCCAGGGCATTCGTGTTCAATTTCAAGCGTTTCGATAAATTAAGTGCCTGAATTGGACATCCGAGTGAAAAGTTATGACAATTTGAATTTCTCTAGAACTTCCGTTTTTCAATTTCGAGTGTCTTGATATATCATGGGCCTCAATCATACACCCATGTCAAAAGTTATGGTCGTCTGAATTCGACCAGAGCTTTTGTGTTCAATTTCGAGCGTTTCGATAAATTATGTGCCTGAATCGGACATCCGAGTGAAAAGTTATGACCATTTGAATTTCTCGAGATCTTTTATTTTTCAATTTCGAGTAACTTTATATATCATCAGCCACAATAGTATATCGATGTAAAAAGTTATGGCCGTCTGAATTGGACCAGAGCTTTCGTGTTCAATTTCGAGCGTCTAGATATATTATGTGCCTGAATCGAACATCCGAGTTAAATGTTATGACGATTTGAATTATTTGAGAACTACCATTTTTCAATTTTGAGCCTCCCGATATATCATGGGCCTCAATCCTACATCCATGTCAAAAGTTATGGCCGTCTGAACTAGACCAGAGCGTCCGTGTTGAATTTCGAGAGTCTCGATATATTATGTGCCTGAATCAGACATTTGAGTTAAATGTTAGGACCATTTGAATTCTCGAGAACTACCATTTTTCAATTTCGAGCGTCTCTATATATCATTTGCCTCAATGGTACACCCATGTCAAAAGTTATGGCCGTCTGAATTGCACCAGAGCTTTCGTGTTTAATTTCGAGAATCTCGATATATTATGTGCCTGAATCGGACATCCGAGCGAAATGTTATGACCATTTGAATTTCTCGAGAACCTCAATGTTTCAATTTTGAGCGTCTCTATATATCATGTGTATCGATCGTACACCCATGTCAAAAGCTATGGCCGGGTGAATTGGACCAGAGCTTCCATGTTCAATTTCGAGGGTCTCGATAAATTATGTGCCTAAATAGGACATCCGAGTCAAAAGTTATGATCGTTTGAATTTCTCTAGAGCTTCCACTTTTCAATTTCGAGCGTGTCGATATGTCATGGGCCTCAATCGTAAATCCATGTCAAAAGTTATGGCCGTCTTAACTAGACCAGAGCTTCCATGTTCAATTTCGAGTGTCTCAATAAATTATGTGCCTGAATCGGACATCCCAGTGAAAAGTTATGACCATTTGAATTTCTCCAGAACTTCCATTTTTCAATTTCGAACGTCTCAATATTTCATGGGCCTCAATCGTACACCCATGTCAAAAGTTATGGCCGTCTGAATTCGACCAGAGCTTTTGTGTTCAATTTAGAGCGTTTGGATAAATTATCTGCCTGAATCGGACATCCGAGTTAAAAGTTATGACCATTTGAATTTCTTAGATCTTCCATTTTTCATTTCGAGTGCCTTTATATATCATTGGCCACAACAGTATACCTATGTCAAAAGTTATGGTCGTCGGAATTCGACAAGAGCTTTTGTGTTCAATTTCGAGCGCTTCGATAAATTATGTGCCTGAATCGGACATCCGAGTGAAATGTTATGACCATTTGAATTTCTCTTGAACTTTCGTTTTTCAATTTCGAGCGTCTTGATACATCATGGGCGTCAATCGTACACCCATGTCAAAAGGTATGGTCGTCTGAATTCGACCAAAGTTTCTGTGTTCAAGTTCGAGCGTGTAGATAAATTATGTGCCTGAATCGGACATCTGAGTGAAAAGTTACGACCATTTGAATTTCTCGAGAACTTCCATTTTTTAATTTCAAGTGCCTTTATATATCATGGGCCTCAATTGTATATCCATTTCAAAAGTTATGGTTGTCTGAATTGGATCAGAGCTTTCGTGTTCAATTTCGAGCGTCTCGATATATTATGTGCCTGAATCGGACATCCATGTGAAATGTTATGACCATATGAATTTCTCTAGATTTGCCGTTTTTCAATTTCGAGTGTCTTGATATATCTTGGGCCTCAATCGTACACCCATGTCAAAAGTTATGGCCGTCTGAATTGCACCAGAGCTTTCGTGTTCAATTTCGACCGTCTCAATATATTATGCGCCAAAATCGGACATCCGAGTGAAAAGTTATGACCATTTGAATTTCTCGAGATTTACAATTTTTCAATTTCGAGAGTCTTGATATATTATGTGCTTTAATCGAACATCTAAGTGAAATGCTATGACGATTTTAATTTCTTGAGAACTACCATTTTTCTATTTTGAGCCTGTCGACATATCATGGGCCTCAATCCTACATCCATGTCAAAAGTTATGGTTGTCTGAACTGGACCAGAGCGTCCGTGTTGAATTTTGAGCGTCTCGATATATTATGTGCCTTAATCAGACATCTGAGTGAAATGTTAGGACCATTTGAATTTTTCGAGAACTACCAATTTTCAATTTCGACCGTCTCTATATATCATGTGCCTCAATCGTACTCCCATGTCAAAAGTTATGGCCGTCTGAATTGCACTAGGGCTTTCGTGTTCAATTTCGACCGTCTCGATATATTATGTGCCAAAATCGGACATCCGAGTGAAATGTTATGACCATTTGAATTTCTCGAGATTTAAAATTTTTCAATTTCGAGCGTCTCTATATATCATGTGCCTGAATCGTACACCCATGTCAAAAGCTATAGCCGTCTGAATTGGACCAGAGCTTCCATGTTCAATTTCGAGCGTCTCGATAAATTATGTGCCTAAATCGGACATCCGATTGAATAGCTATGATCATTTGAATTTCTCGAGAACTTCCACTTTTCAATTTCGAGCGTGCCGATATATCATGGGCCTCAATCATAAATCCATGTCAAAAGTTATGGTCGTCTTAACTGGACCAGAGCTTCCATGTTCAATTTCGAGTGTCTCAATAAATTATGTGCCTGAATCGGACATCCGAGTGAAAAGTTATGACCATTTGAATTTCTCCAGAACTTCCATTTTTCAATTTCGAACGTCTCGATATATCATGGGCCTCAATCGTACATCCATGTTAAAAGTTATGGCCGGCTGAATTGAGCCAGGGCATTCGTGTTCAATTTCATGCGTCTCGATATATTACGTGCCTGAATCGGACATCCTAGTGAAATGTTATGACCATTTCAATTTCTCAAGCACTACCTTTTTTCAATTTCGAGCGTCTCGATTTATCAGGGGCCTCAATCGTACACCCATGTCAAAAGTTATGGTCGTCTGAATTCGTCCAGAGTTTTTGTGTTATGTGCCTGAATCAGACATCCGATTGGAATGTTATGACCATTTCAATTTCTCATGCATTATCATTTTTTAATTTCGAGCGTCTCGATATATCATGGGCCTCAATCATACACCCATGTCAAAAGTTATTGTCGTCTAAACTGGACCAGAGCTTCCATGTTCAATGTCGAGCGTTTCGATATATTATGTGCCTGAATAAGACATCCGAGTGAATTGTTATGACCATTTCAATTTCTCAAGCACTACCATTTTTTAAATTCGAGCGTCTCGATATATCATGGGCCTCAATCGTACACCCATGTCAAAAGTTAGGACCTTTTGAATTGGACTAGAGCTTCTGTGTTCAATTTCGAGCGTCTCAATATATTATGTGCCTAAATCGAACATCCGAGTGAAATGTTATGACCATATGAATTTCTCTAGAACTTTCATTTTTCAATTCGAGCGTCTTGATACATCATCGGCCTCAATCGTACACCCATGTCAAAAGTTATGGTCGTCTGAATTCGACCAAAGCTTCTGTTTTCAATTTTGAGCGTTTCGATAAATTATGTGCCTGAATCGGACATCCGAGTGAAATGTTATGACCATTTCAATTTCTCAAGCCTTACCATTTTTTAATTTCGAGCGTCTCGATATATCATGGGCCTCAATCGTACACCCATGTCAAAAGTTATCGCCGTTTGAATTAGACTAGAGCTTCCGTGTTCAATTTCGAGCGTCTCGATATATTATGTGCCTAAATCGAACATCCGAGTGAAATGTTATGACCATATGAATTTCTCTAGAACTTTCATTTTTCAATTCGAGCGTCTTGATACATCATCGGCCTCAATCGTACACCCATGTCAAAAGTTATGGTCGTCTGAATTCGACCAAAGCTTCTGTTTTCAATTTTGAGCGTTTCGATAAATTATGTGCCTGAATCGGACATCCGAGTGAAATGTTATGACCATTTCAATTTCTCAAGCCTTACCATTTTTTAATTTCGAGCGTCTCGATATATCATGGGCCTCAATCGTACACCCATGTCAAAAGTTATCGCCGTTTGAATTGGACTAGAGCTTCCGTGTTCAATTTCGAGTGTCTCGATATATTATGTGCCTGAATCGGACATCCGAGTGAAATGTTATGACCATTTGAATTTCTCTAGAACTTTCTTTTTTCAATTTCGAGCGTCTCGATATATCATGGGCCTCAATCGTACACCCATGTCAAAAGTTATTGTCGTCTAAACTAGACCAGAGCTTCCATGTTCAATTTCGAGCGTCTCGATATATTATGTGCCTGAATCAGACATCCAAGTGAAATGTTATGACCATTTCAATTTCTCATGCAGTATCATTTTTTAATTTCGAGCGTCTAGATATATCATGGGCCTCAATCGTACACCCATGTCAAAAGTTATGGCCGTTTGAATTAGACTAGAGCTTCCGTGTTCAATTTCGAGCGTCTCGATATAATATGTGCCTGAATCGCACATCCGAGTGAAATGTTATGACCATTTGAATTTCTCTAGAACTTTCATTTTTCAATTTCGAGCATCTTGATACATCATCGGCCTCAATCGTACACCTATGTCAAAAGTTATGGTCGTCTGAATTCAACCAACGCTTCTGTGTTCAATTTCGAGCGTTTCGATAAATTATGTGCCTGAATCGGACATCCGAGTGAAATGTTACGACCATTTCAATTTCACAAGCCTTACCATTTTTTAATTTTGAGCGTCTCGATATATCATGGGCCTCAATCGTACACCCATGTCAAAAGTTATGGCCGTTTGAATTGGACCAGAGCTTTCGTGTTCAATTTCGAGCGTCTCGATATATTATGTGCCTGAATCAGACATACGAGTGAAATGTTATGACCGTTTCAATTTCTCATGCACTATCATTTTTTAAGTTCGAGCGTCTTGATATATCATGGGCCTCAATCGTACACCTATGTCAAAAGTTATGGTCGTCTGAATTGGACCAGAGCTTTCGTGTTCAATTTCGAGCGTCTCGATATATTATGTGCCTCCGAGTGAAAT
The DNA here is from genome assembly GCF_000004515.6 of Glycine max. NCBI lineage: Eukaryota > Viridiplantae > Streptophyta > Magnoliopsida > Fabales > Fabaceae > Glycine > Glycine max. The sequence goes on from NW_024464849.1 coordinate 9,779, forward strand.
GTTATGACCATTTCAATTTATCATGCACTACCATTGTTCATTTCCGAGCGTCCTGATATATTATGTGCCTGAATCGGACATCCGAGTAAAATTTTATGACCATTTGAATTTCCCTAGAACTTCCGTTATTAAATTTCAAGCGTGTCGATATATCATGGGCCTCAATCGTACATCCATGTTAAAAGTTATGGCCGTCTGAATTGGACCAGAGCTTCCGTGTTCAATTTTGAGCGTCTCGATATATGGTGGGCCTGAATCGAACATCCGAGTAAAATGTTATGACCATTTGAATTTCCCCAGAACTTCCGTGATTAAATTTGGAGCGTCTCGATATATCATGGGCCTTAATCGAACATCGATGTTAAAAGTTATGGCCATCTGAATTGGACTAGAGCTTCCGTGTTCAATTTCGAGCGTCTCGATATATTATGTGTCTGAATCGGACATCCGAGTGAAATATTATGACCATTTCAATTTCTCAAGCACTACCATTTTTAAATTTCGAGCGTCTCGATATATCATGGGCCTCAATCGTACACCCATGTTAATTCTTATCGCCGTCTGAATTGGACCAGAGCTTCCGTGTTCAATTTCGAGCGTTTCGATATATTGTGGGCCTGAATCGGACATCCGAGTAAAATTTTATGACAATTTGAATTTCCCTAGAACTTCCGTTATTAAATTTCGAGCATCTCGATATATCATGGGTCTCAGTCGTACATCCAAGTTAAAAGTTATGGCCGTCTGAATTGGACCAGAGCTTTCGCGTTCAATTTCGAGCGTCTCGATATATTATGTGTCTGAATCGGATATCCGAGTGAAATGTTATGACCATTGAATTTCCCTAGAACTTCCTTTTTAAATTTCGAGCATCTTGATATATCATGGGCCTCAATCGTACACCCATGTCAAAAGTTATTGTCGTCTAAACTGGACCAGAGCTTCCATGTTCAATTTCTAGCATCTCGATATATTATGTGCTTGAAGAAGACATCCGAGTGAAATGTTATGACCATCTGAATTTCTCAAGCACTACCTTTTTTTAATTTTGACCGTCTCGATATATCATGGGCTTCAATCGTACACCCATGTCAAAAGTTATGGTCGTTTGAATTGGACTAGAGCTTCCGTCTTCAATTTCGAGCGTCTCGATATATTATGTGCTTGAATCGGACATCCCAGTGAAATGTTATGACCATTTGAAATTCTCTAGAACTTTCGTTTTTAAATTTCGAGCGTCTTGATACATCATGGGCCTCAATCGTACACGCATGTCAAAAGTTTTGGTCGTCTGAATTCGACTAGAGCTTCTGTGTTCAATTTCGAGCGTCTCAATAAATTATGTGTCTGAATCGGACATCCGACTGATAAGTTACGACCATTTGAATTTCTCGAGCACTATCATTTTTTAATTTCGAGCGTCTCGATATATCATGGGCCTCAATCGTACATCCATGTTAAAAGTTATGGCCGTCTGAATTGGACCAGAGCTTCCGTGTTCAATTTTGAGTGTCTCGATATATGGTGGGCCTGAATCGGACATCCGAGTAAAATGTTATGACCATTTGAATTTCCCCAGAACTTCCGTGATTAAATTTCGAGCGTCTCGATATATCATGGGCCTCAGTCGTACATTCATGTTAAAAGTTATGGCCGTTTGAATTAGACTAGAGCTTCCGTGTTCAATTTCGAGCGTCTCGATATATTATGTGCCTGAATCTGACATCCGAGTGAAATGTTATGATCATTTGAATTTCTCTAGAACTTTGGTTTTTCAATTTCGAGCTTCTTGATACATCATGGGCCTCAATCGTACACCAGTGTCAAAAGTTATGGTTGTCTGAATTCGACCAGAGCTTCTGTGTTCAATTTCGAGCGTTTCGATAAATTATGTGCCTGAATTGGACATCCGAGTGAAAAGTTACGACCATTTGAATTTCTTGAGAACTTCCATTTTTCAAGTTCAAGTGCCTTTATATATCATGGGCCTCAATCGTATATCCATCTCAAAAGTTATGGTCGTCTGAATTGGACAAGAGCTTTCGTGTTCAATTTCGAGCGTCTCGATATATTGTGGACCTGAATCGGACATCCGAGTAAAATTTTATGACCATTTGAATTTCCCTAGAACTTCTAGTATTAAATTTGGAGCGTCTCGATATATCATGGGACTCAATCGTACATCCATGTGAAAAGTTATGGCCGTCTAAATTGGACCAGAGCTTCCGTGTTCAATTTCGAGCGTCTCGATATATTATGTGCCTGAATCAGACATCCGAGTGAAATGTTATGACCATTTCAATTTCTCAAGCACTATAATTTTTTAATTTCGAGCGTCTCGATATATCATGGGCCTCAATCGTACACCCATGTCAAAAGTTATGGCCGTCTGAATTGGACTAGAGCTTCCGTGTTTAATTTAGAGCGTCTCGATATAGTATGTGCCTGAATCGGATATCCGAGTGAAATGTTATGACCATTTCAATTTCTCAAGCACTACCATTTTTCAATTTCGATAAATTATGTGCCTGAATCAGACATCCGAGTGAAATGTTACGACCATTTCAATTTCTCAAGCACTACCATTTTTCAATTTCGAGTGCCTTTATATATCATGGGCCTCAATCGTATATCCATGTCAAAAGTTATGGTCGTCTGAATTGGACCAGAGCTTTCGTGTTCAATTTCGAGCGTCTCAATATATTATGTGCCTGAATCGGACATCCGAGTAAAATGTTATGACCATTTGAATTTCCCTAGAACTTCCGTTATTAAATTTGGAGCGTCTCGATATATCATGGGCCTTAATCGAACATCGATGTTAAAAGTTATGGCCATCTGAATTGGACTAGAGCTTCCGTGTTCAATTTCGAGCGTCTCGATATATTATGTGTCTGAATCGGACATCCGAGTGAAATGTTATGACCATTTCAATTTCTCAAGCACTACCATTTTTTAATTTCGAGCGTCTCGATATATCATGGGCCTCAATCGTACACCCATGTTAATTGTTATCGCCGTCTGAATTGGACCAGAGCTTCCGTGTTCAATTTCGAGCGTTTCGATATATTGTGGGCCTGAATCGGACATCCGAGTAAAATGTTATGACCATTTGAATTTCCCAAGAACTTCCGTTATTAAATTTCGAGCATCTCGATATATCATGGGTCTCAGTCGTACATCCAAGTTAAAAGTTATGGCCGTCTGAATTGGACCAGAGCTTTCGCGTTCAATTTCGAGCGTCTCGATATATTATGTGTCTGAATCGGATATCCGAGTGAAATGTTATGACCATTGAAATTTCTCTAGATTTTTCGTTATTCAATTTCGAGTGTCTTGATATATCATGGGCCTCAATCGTACACCCATGTCAAAAGTTATTGTCGTCTAAACTGGACCAGAGCTTCCATGTTCAATTTCTAGCATCTCGATATATTATGTGCTTGAAGAAGACATCCGAGTGAAATGTTATGACCATCTGAATTTCTCAAGCACTACCTTTTTTTAATTTTGACCGTCTCGATATATCATGGGCCTCAATCGTACACCCATGTCAAAAGTTATGGTCGTTTGAATTGGACTAGAGCTTCCGTCTTCAATTTCGAGCGTCTCGATATATTATGTGCTTGAATCGGACATCCCAGTGAAATGTTATGACCATTTGAAATTCTCTAGAACTTTCGTTTTTAAATTTCGAGCGTCTTGATACATCATGGGCCTCAATCGTACACGCATGTCAAAAGTTATGGTCGTCTGAATTCGACCAGAGCTTCTGTGTTCAATTTCGAGCGTTTCAATAAATTATGTGCCTGTATCGGACATCCGAGTGAAAAGTTACAACCATTTGAATTTCTTGAGAACTTCCATTTATCAAGTTCAAGTGCCTTTATATATCATGGGCCTCAATCGTATATCCATCTCAAAAGTTATGGTCGTCTGAATTGGACAAGAGCTTTCGTGTTCAATTTCGAGCGTCTCGATATATTGTGGACCTGAATCGGACATCCGAGTAAAATTTTATGACCATTTGAATTTCCCTAGAACTTCCGTTATTAAATTTCGAGCATCTCGATATATCATTGGCCTCAGTCGTACATCCATGTTAAAAGTTATGGCCGTCTGAATTGGACCAGAGCTTCCGTGTTCAATTTCGAGCGTCTCGATATATTATGTGGCTGAATCGGACATCGGAGTGAAATATTATGACCATTGGAATTTCTCTATATTTTTCGTTATTCAATTTCGAGTTACTTGATATATCATGGGCCTCAATCGTACACCCATATCAAAAGTTATTGTCGACTAAACTGGACCAGAGCTTCCATGTTCAATTTCGAGCGTCTCGATATATTATGTGCCTGAATCAGACATCCGAGTGAAATGCTATGACCATTTCAATTTCTCAAGCACTATTGTTTTTTAATTTTGAGCGTCTCGATATATCAAGGGCCTCAATCGTACACCCATGTCTAAAGTTATGGCCGTTTGAATTGGACTAGAGCTTCCGTGTTCAATTTCGAACGTCTCGATATATTATGTGCCTGAATCAGACATCCGAGTGAAATGTTATGACCATTTCAATTTCTCAAGCACTATTGTTTTTTAATTTTGAGCGTCTCGATATATCATGAGACTCAGTTGTACATCCATGTTAAAAGTTATGGCCGTCTAAATTGGACCAGAGCTTCCGTGTTCAATTTCGAGCGTCTCGATATATTGTGGGCCTGAATCAGACATCCGACTAAAATTTTATGACCATTTCAGTTTCCCAAGAACATCCGTTATAAAATTTCGAGCATGTCGATATATCATTGGCCTCAGTCGTACATCCATGTTAAAAGTTATGGCCGTCTGAATTGGACCAGAGCTTCCGTGTTCAATTTCGAGCGTCTCGATATATTATGTGGCTGAATCGGACATCCGAGTGAAATGTTATGACCATTGGAATTCCTCTAGAACTAACGTTATTCAATTTCGAAGTCACTTGATATATCATGGGCCTCAATCGTACATCCATGTCAAAAGTTATGGTCGTCTGAATTCGACCTGAGCTTCTGTGTTCAATTTCGAGCGTTTCGATAAATTATTGGCCTGAATCGGACATTCGAGTGAAAAGTGACGACCATTTGAATTTCTTGAGAACTTCCATTTTTCAAGTTCAAGTGCCTTTATATATCATGGGCCTCAATCGTATATCCATCTCAAAAGTTATGGTCGTCTGAATTGGACAAGAACTTTCGTGTTCAATTTCGAGCGTCTCGATATATTGTGGACCTGAATCGGACATCCGAGGAAAATTTTATGACCATTTGAATTTCCCTAGAACTTCCAGTATTAAATTTGGAGCGTCTCGATATATCATGGGACTCAATCGTACATCCATGTTAAAAGTTATGGCCATCTGAATTGGACCAGAGCTTCCGTGTTCAATTTCGAGCGTCTCGATATATGTGGGCCTGAATCGGACATCCGAGTAAAATGTTATGACCAGTTGAATTTCTCTAGAACTTTGGTTTTTCAATTTCGAGCATCTTGATACATCATGGGCCTCAATCGTACACCAGTGTCAAAAGTTATGGTCGTCTGAATTCGACCAGAGCTTCTGTGTTCAATTTCGAGCGTTTCAATAAATTATGTGCCTGAATCGGACATCCGTGTGAAAAGTTACGACCATTTGAATTTCTTGAGAACTTCCATTTTTCAAGTTCCAGTGCCTTTATATATCATGGGCCTCAATCGTATATCCATCTCAAAAGTTATGGTCGTCTGAATTGGACAAGAGCTTTCGTGTTCAATTTCGAGCGTCTCGATATATTGTGGACCTGAATCGGACATCCGAGTAAAATTTTATGACCATTTGAATTTCCCTAAAACTTCCAGTATTAAATTTGGAGCGTCTCGATATATCATGGGACTCAATCGTGCATCCATGTTAAAAGTTATGGCCGTCTGAATTGGACTAGAGCTTCCGTGTTCAATTTCGAGCGTCTCGATATATTATGTGCCTGAATCTGACATCCGAGTGAAATGTTATGACCATTTGAAATTTCTCTTAGAACTTTGGTTTTTTCAATTTTCAAACCGTCCTGAATACATCCATAGCCCTCCAATCGTACCACCCAGTGCCAAAAAGTTTATGGGTCGTCTGAATTCGACCCAGAGCTTTCTGTGTTTCAATTTCGAGCGTTTTCGATAAATTATATGCCTGAATCGAACATCCGAGTGAAAAGTTACGACCATTTGAATTTCTTGAGAACTTCCATTTTTCAAGTTCAAGTGCCTTTATATATCATGGGCCTCAATCGTATATCCATCTCAAAAGTTATGGTCGTCTGAATTGGACAAGAGCATTCGTGTTCAATTTCGAGCGTCTCGATATATTGTGGACCTGAATCGGACATCCGAGGAAAATTTTATGACCATTTGAATTTCCCTAGAACTTCTAGTA
>NW_024464850.1:0-16197 GCF_000004515.6 Glycine max
GAGATTGAGATTGAAGGAGATAGATATTATTCAACCCAACTAATAACAGATTACAGATTGAAATATATAGCAGTTAACAAAACTGACAACAATAAACTAACTACTGACTACAGTAGTTAGACTAAACTAACAGCTAAGAAGTAAAAAACTACTTCAAGTAATGTATACTCCTTATAGCAGTGGTAAGGAAGTTGATGAATTCTTTCTCTTTGAGGATGAAGTTGTTTTTAAGGGGAAAATTCAGAGTTGTTGTCTCTATTGAAAATAATATTCAAATATTTTGTATTTATTGAATAGTGGTTTATAGGCAAGTCATCAAATTTAGAGGTACAAAATCTCGTAAGTCAAACTCTGGTGTCATTCAAACACACAGATTCAGCAGCTCTATGTCTCTCCTTTCTTTCAACATGGTATATAGACCCTAAGAGGCTGTTGCCTACTGCCCACCACCTGCCACCCACCACCACACACTATGGATTAGTAGTGAAGGGTACAAGGACCAGCTTACCACTACCACCAATTTTGTGACAGTGGTAGATAGTGGCATTGTGCCAAATGGAAGAAGATTGATGCACTACTGTGTAGTGTCATCAAGTCCTACCCTCTATCCTTCCATAAACCAATTTTCCACCCTCATTTTAGAGGGCAAATTACATAGGAGATTATCAATGTTAAAAGTTACAATAACCATTTGACAAGAACACTAGACAAAAGATAATATAACGACTTAAAAATAAGAGTTTATGCCCAATTTCAAGTCATGCCTTACTGTTAAGATTAAGCTACCTTCATTATATCCTCTTCCTTTTCACAATTCCGAATCAAATAGGAGAAAGTCTGAGAATCAGGTTTTACATTGGCACCTCGCATTTTCTTAAGGACCCTCAACACTCCACTGATGTTCTTCTACAAAATATCAAAAACAGTGAGAAAAGGAATGCATTATTTGTGTTAAAATAGGAGAAAACAGAGGTATAATGGACTTAAAACTGTGTTAGAGTACATAATGGTCACTACAATAAATACTAATAATAAATGTATATTATTAGAGTTTGAAACAAAATCAATATTTTTACTTAATAATGAAGAGAAAAAAAGTTCAAAAATAGTATATCCATAAAAGATAAAATGTCCATGCCATCTACATTTTGAAGCCTCTGCATGCACGTCAAGAGGCTATTTTAACTTATTGTCAAAAATGACAAAAACTGCATCATAGCATTGTACATGTTTGACTGAGAATAGACTTATCCTAAAAATTCAAGAATGTCACCTCTCGAAAATATCCTGCCATTATAGCATTGTACACGTTTGTTGTAGGCTTGAAATTCATATCCTCTAAGTCAGCAATCATCCTGAATGCACCTTCAAACTGCATTAAGAAAATTAATACATAATAAGTTTGCTGCATATTTCACATGTTGATACCAATGTCAGACAGAAAATTTAAATTCCTAACTAAAAGGAGTTTTTTTCTAATTTCTATTACCTCTTGTACCCTAGAGCATTTTTCAAGGGAAGTCAGTCAATCAATGATGTTCATCGGTTTTACTTTTAAGAATGTATGTTTGGTTTCACAGTGGGAAGTATCAGAATTAATTTTGCCAACAGTCAAACAAGATTTCTGTAAAATTATAGATGTTTGGTCATTGTTAGGTTCATAAAATTGATTTTGCCTCCAAACCTTGGTTTGATTAGAAGTGATAAAATGTGTGTTAGGTTGAAAAATTTACAAGTTTTGTAGCAAACTTGCTTTCAAGGTAATGTGAGTGTATACTCTGTAAGTTAACTCTACTAGTTAGAGTTAACCCCTAGTTAGTTAGTACAGCTGTAAGTTAGTTACATAGTTAGAATCTCTACTCCGTAAATATCTGTTAGTGCTCAAAGATTCGTTTGAGCCAATTGTATTTTCTCTTATGACATCAATAATATTAGTTTATCAACATGTAAAAGCATCCAAACATACATCATTTCACTTCAAAATCAATTTTAAACAAAATTATTTTAATTCTAAATCAATTAGCAAATGTTCACCCAAAATGGCACTACATATTTTGGAAGTTAATTGACTATTAGGTCATTCGTCTTAAGGAGTGGTTTTAGGAAGTATATTATGTGCTGATAAAAAAAAAGGAAGTATATTATGTGAATATTCAATACCGGTTAACATAAAAAATATATACCAGATAATAGAATTTCCTCTGCTTTTACATGACAACATTGCAGAACACATATGTATGCAACCATGTAAAAAAAAATACAACTTACGTCTTTCATCCTCACGAAAAAGTGTACCAAACACCTGCATATTTCACCATTCAACTCCAAATGATAGTGACATATTATGGAATAGATTTGATGGACCTTGATGTTTAGTTAAGCATGGAAGAAAATAAAAAATAGAAATCAGTATAATATGAAGAATAAGGGTTTAAACTTTAGAGAAATTAAAAACTATCACAGTTAATTAAAGCATAAAAAAATGAAGCCTGCTCTACTTTAAGTATGAAATTTCATGAAAATACAGAAATGGCAAAAGGAAGATAAACTTAATTATGTAATTCTAATCGAAATCCGGATATAATGAAGGCTTTTCTTGCCCAATAACCATTTTTCCCATACCACGTCGTATAAATCAAAAATCCTAACTCTTTGACAAGTAATGTAAAATATTGGTTGGTCATTTCTATGTAACCTCACAATTTTAGATGACTGACCAACATGGGTCAAATTTTATGAAAATTGGGAATTAATGTTGTAAATGAAACATTTCCTTATAAAACTAGAGACCAGATGAATGGGTTATTATGTAAATTGTCAAAAACGAAGAAACGGGGGAGCTGTAGTAAGGACTAAGGAAGATGTAGTATACCAGAACATATTCATAAGATTCCTCACAGATTTGTAATATGTACTGTAACACCTCAGTTGACAAGGTAAATCCAGCTTCACACATTTTTTCAACAATATCAAGAGCTACGCCCACCTGCATTGAAAATAAAAGGAAAATAATTTAATTAAAATACAGCCATGCTAGACAGAGGTATATGAATAAAATATTTGTTTCATAAATTATAAAATAAATGGTACAACAAATCAAACTCATTGAGATCTATTAGAATTGAAAATAGACTGGTCTAACTCAATCTCAAAAGTTAATTCAAACTGAGAAGATTGTGTCAGATACGGTAGGGGCTAGATGAAACTTTGCAATCCATGGCCTTCAGTTACTGCTTTAACTTGTTTCCATATTTTTAGAATTCGAAGAGAGAAACTGAAAATGTTCTTGTAATTGCATTATTGTGAGTGAGTTTATAGAGAGGAGTATTCGTACACTTATGACTAATTCCCTTCATACTCCAATGTCTAATTATAAATAATACGCATGTGTACCTCTGAGACAACATTTAAAAATAATCTCTGTAGGCGTAAACCACAGAATTTCTCTGCACACCTAAAACATAGGCCATTGCTTTATTGTCCATCAGCTATTAGTATGTTTACACCTAAAGCATATTCTGATAAAATATAACTGCTAATGACAGTTATTATTACACATATTCTGATAATAAATAATAAATTACTACTATTACTTTCTACCAATAACTTTCATAACTGGTCCTAACTCTCGGTTATCATCAAAAAGAGATCAGGATAGCATAATTTTCAGACCAATGATTAATCTTTTTCAAATGTCTTCTACTTCTCTATCCAGTTGAAGTAAGTGAGTGGTAAAAAGGGGATGTAAAATTACTTTGTGAAAATAGACCAGCCTCTCCACTCTCCAGCAATAACAAAATAAAGGGAAAAAAAAAAACCAATCACACAGTTGGAGCATGAACCAGCTCTATGTCCTGTTCAAATTTTATCATGTTAAATAAAAAATTTACCAGGCTAAATCAATCAAACCATGATCCAGAGGCATCACCAATTGAATCTTGGATTTAGTTTTCAAAACATTGCAGTAAACAGGGTGTTGGGTTATGTCACTTTCTCTTATTCTGTTTTTTCTTATAAATACAAATCCTTGAGACTAGCCAAGCTTTCAAAAGTCAATGGACAAGGCAATGGCTGTGATCCTGAAATATTTCCTATCAGTCAGGATAAATGTCAGTAATAGAAAAGGAAGCAGCAGAAAGGTCACTTATGGCGGGGGAAAGTAAAAGAATTGAAGAAAATTTTAATATGTGATAAATTGTTTTGATAAAATTTAAGTAATTAGTGCGAATAATAAACAGATTACTATTTCCATTTGTCCAATTTTAGACTTTGGTTAGGCAAGTGATGGATGTATGCAGCAGGTTTGAGTGTTCTGTAAAGGCTCTTAAGAGATCACTCAGTACTCATCTTATAATCATTTTCCTTGCTATTTTCTTCTCTTTTTTCCTTCTCGTGAACAAGGTTCTTGCAACCAATTGATAACCATAATATGACTATATGAGGATGAATAAAAAGAGAGTTATACCTTCTCTAATCCACAGCAATGCAAAATGAGTTTTTCATATGATGAGGTTGAAGGCAACACTTCCAATAATTCATGCAAATTCTTGACTTTTAGGATGATATCTTCTACCTTCCACATTACCAAACAACACACATGAAAACACCCAAAAAAAAAAAATCATTTTTCATAACATACAACTACTTTAGGCCAATATTATTCCAAATAACAAAAAAAAAAAAAAAAAAAAAACCTTGCAGGCATCTCTTGACTGTGGTCAAAATTATATCAACATTATGTACTTTTATAATATACAGACATGATGGTTTAAAACGTCATGGCAGTAGAAGGATTAAAGCAGTTCCTGCTCAAAATAAGGCCACTAGTAATCCACGAAGCTTTGAGAAACTTAAAATGGAATATGCATCACAAACCACTTAAAGAATCTTGGATTATCAATGACAAAAGCTAAAGATAAAAAATATCTTAAAATATGTTAGTATTGATGGAAAATAATATAAAAGGGAGGGTGTGGCTACACAGATGAGAAGCTGGAGAGCAAGTTAATTTATCACATAGTAAACAAGCAATATAAAAAGATACAAAACAAATAAGTGGGGCAAAACTTCTGAATGTAATGAACCAAATTAAATAGAGCAGAAGAGCAAGAAGTATAGTACAAACAATTTTACCATGTGTTAGTATTATAAGAAATAAATATAAACTTAAGGTTTAATTATTCATTTGAGATATTAGATAAGGTGAAAAGATATTACATAAAATTAGAGATGCAAAACCATGGACCTCCACCTTTTTGTACGGAAATCTTGATGGCATCAAGGAACAAATTCCATAGTCTTATGCCATGCCAATAACCAACTCTCACAAAAGCTCAAGCTATTAGGCGGTTTCATGAGTATGATATGCAAGATGAATAGTTTCAATCCTAACCCATGTTTATGAGAATTCCTGTTCAGTCAATCCCCCTGTATGCCTGTTCAATTTGCAACAACTTCAAATAGTATGGCATTCACCAAAAAAAAAACTTCAAATAGTATGGCGTCTAAATGATCCTTTTTGTTTTGCATGCAAAATCAATCATAAAGCAATTATCCATAAAATACATGCAAAGTTGCTAACATAAACTAGCAAGCTGGAATTCAAGCATCATCCATTGTGATTGAAGTTTCAACATTAAATGTAAGATTAGAAACATAATTCTAGGAAGAAGCAAACTGTAGACAGGCAGGACATCCCATATCACATAGCATCAAGAACATTTACCAGTAGCATTCATGAGAAGTTCCTCACCACTAAATTTGGAATGCTAACAGCATAACTAACAATGAAGTTTGAAATATTATCTGCATCATGATCTGCATTACATAAGAACCACTCATTAAAATACTTGCATTTAAAGGGAAGATAATACTTGATCCTTCCAAAGGGGAACAGATTTTCAACATCCATTACTATTCTAGATAAAATATTGGCAAAGATAAGACATTCTTCATGGCTATGAAATAGATTCTAGGAGCCCACATTTATATCAGACCCCTATTTGGGGGTAGGTTTGATCTTCTAGTTCCAAACACTAAGCTTTGCGTGACATTTACGATTAGAACAATTCCGTGTGACATTTACAATTAGAACAATTCCGCATGACAATTCCTTTGAATTACAAAATAAATGAATTAAACCCCACACGATTCCTTAAATATAACAATCAAAAAGGAAAAAAATTAGTAAAACAAGTTTGCCTCTCTTGTTAATCTTTTTTCATCCTTAAGGGATTTGAAGCTCCAAATGTCACTCACCAGCCACCACTGTAGGATGTAACAAAAGTTTTGTTGGAGAACAAGTCCAACATTGATGGGTTAGAAACAAGTTGAGGGGTATATAAGCAAGAGTGTCATGAGTCCAAAGTGTCTAGGCATTTTGGACAAACAGATCACTCAAGCTAAGTCTACCAACACACACTCTCATTCTTGGACAAGGGCCCACACACAAATTCAAATTTGGTATCAAAGTGCCAAAGCCTATATCCAAAGAAAAATCAAAAGCCCAAAACAGAGAGAGGGAGACAAAAATAATATTATAAGGCGAAGGCCCAAATAAAAAGGGTCAAACCAAATAAAAAAGACGGGGCAAAATAATAAAAACAGGCCCGAGGCTTCTAAAAACTCAAGAACAAGAGCACAAGCCCAGGCAATAAATGAAAGTAAGATCTGTGGTCTCTAAAGCCCAAACTTGAAGTACAAACCCATACTAGTAATTGAAGATAGGTCACAACTAGACCAAGTCAGTCAGACTTTATAACAGTGTTTTACTGTAATGTTGTGTTTCAGAGTAGACCACACCTCATGTTTATTTATAATATGGAAAAGGAATCAGTATCGATTACAAAATAAATCAATTACTGATTAATAAGAAATAGAATAACTACTAATAAATACAATATCAAGACACAATCTCACAGACTTGAAGGTGAGCCCTGGAGAACAAGTTCCAAATTGGTGGGTTAGAAACAAGTTAAGGGGTATATAAGCAAAAGGGGCATGAGTCCAAAGTACTGCCAAGGCACTTCGGAACAAAAAGCCCACTCAAGCTAAGCTCACTAACACAAACTGTCCCTCATTCTTGGACAAGGACCCACGCACAAATGCTAATAAGTTTGACATTTGGCAAAGCTTGATAATTGATCTGGCCACCAAGTCCAATGCACTTCTGTTATACACTCTCCATCTCTCCTCTGACTTATTTATCTATGTTGATTCTTCCCTCTAAGGGTGTAATTGGTTTAGAGGATGGAAATAGAAGAGAAATTTTTTAATTGAGTAGAGTGTAAAAGGTGTGGTCCCACAAAAAAGGTAAAAAATTTATCTCAAATATTTCTCTCCTCTCTACCAAACACACCATTAATGAATCATGAACTCACAATAAATCTTCCTGCATGTTGAAAATCAATTGTTTTTTGGTTATTGAGAATATTGGTTTAGCCCACTGCCCCCGCCTTGCCCTTTGAACACCAACCCATTCCCACATCTCTCCATCTTGTTTCCCCTTTGTTCACTCCCTCTATACACTATCCTCCCTACAAGAATGCACCAATGTGTCCAACCCCCTATATTGGGAAAAACCCAACTCCCACATTAGTTAAAAATAAGGTCAAGATAGAATATATAAGTGACAGGCAACCCTCATCCTACGAACTAGCTTTTGGGATTGAGTTAGGCTTAAAACCCACATTCTAGATGGTATCAGAGCCTATCATAGATCCATAAAACGGGTCACTCACCATGTCATCCACGCACCAAGTCAAAAAAGTGTTGGGCATGAGGGGGTGTATTGGAAAAAATCCAAGTTTTACGTTGACTAGAAATAAGGCCAAGATAAAATATATAAGTGGGGGTCAACCCTTACCCTAGAGCTAACTTTTGGGGTTGAATTAGGCCTAAAACCCACATTCTAGACCCTCTCCCTTTACCACTCTTTTACCTACTTTGGTCTTGACTTCATTGTTGCTGTTGAGTACCATGACTTCCACATTTCCTCTTCCTCTTCCCCATTATCTAGGATTTTGAACTCTAGGTAGTTATGGCTTCACATGAAACACATATGACCAAATTTAAGCAAATCTTTTCAGAAAGGTGATAAAAGGGGTTTTCTAAAGCATGTGTTTTTATATGGAGAATTTCTTGAGGTACAGTACAGGGATACGGTTGTTTTAATGTTTTTCAACAAGAATTAGACCTGACTTGGGAAACGATATATACTGGATCTATACCCAAACTGTGTTACAATATCTTGGAGTCAGATTCCTATTGTGAGCTTACCATATTTCAAATAAATAAATGAAAAGTTAATGTTAAATGAAAGAATAAGAAAAAAAAAATAAGATTGCCGTTATGATGAATAAAAATTATTTTTTGAATTGAGAATAATATTTCAATATTTTTTCAAAAGCTTCAATACTGTGAAAACTGAAACTTGATTATGAATATAGTGTAATTGTATTTTAACTCTTACTATGCAGTCCAAACATTAAAACTACAATTTTAAACTAATTTCAATTTCTATTATAATTAAAATTGCATTTACAATTTTACATAATAATGATGATGATGATGATGATGATGATCATTTTACAAACCAGATAGAACCCACCAAATATATGTAAATCCCAGGACAAACAGTTGAAATATTAAGCGGAAAACATATATTTAAAAAATGTCTTCCTTTTAAAAAAGAACAGTGCACCACCTCTAATATCATCTGCAATGATGCTTAGATAAGAAAATAAGATCATAATCATACCACGTGCTCTCAAATCCAAAAGTAAATCGTCCGCAACAGATTCCAGCTGGAACCTGCCTAATGATTGGAATATATCAGCAATAGATTTTTCAGATGAAAGCTCTGTGATGTCTATATTCTTCACCACATCCAAAATCTGCATTTTCCTATCACTTTCCCAAAGAGCCATCAAGTAACTTTCTGCAAAAAAGAATTGAATTGGCCTGAGTTTCATGCACCACATGAATTCAGTTTTCTTACCGTGTTTCTAACATGGCTAAGACATGAATTAGAAAAAAAAAAATTAATTGCAATAGAAAGGCACAAAACATCTACTTCCAAAGCAGTTATCCATTTAGATCATGTCACTTAGTTTTTCCTAGTAGTACATGAAATGAAGAACAATGTATTATGGAAGGCATCATCATTGTCCCTACGTGAAAAAGTAAAGCAACTCATGAATTTCTTACAAGTTCCTGTTAAACCCTGCACTGGATTTTCAAAGTTGGACGAAACAAATCATGAAATATTGTTGCACATGAATAATTGATTCACCAACCTCGTAAAGCAGATGTGTCTTCACTAGTTTCGACTGTAATATATTCACAAATATCCTGGATCATTTCTTCATCGCCAACTCTTAACCACAGCAACATTTCGTAGTAACCCAATTGTGAAGCTGAACTAGGGTTCTCAGCTTTGATAATATCAGTGAAAAGTTGTATCAACTAAATACCGAAGAAGTGGACCATATGTTTTCTCTTCTAGTGGATACCCAAGATCCCTCATTGATTTGAAAAGGTGAAAAGCCTTACTCATTTCTCTTACACCAATGAATTCATCGTCAGTTGCCCTTGCCTTCTTTATGCACATTTTTATCAATGCATTGTACTCTTTCACACCCGTTTCTCGACCCAAGTGACCAAACACATAAACGGTCTTTCCCGCTCCTAGTTTATCTGCACACATTTTAATTAACCTGTCAAAACGGTCATCACTCGTGCATTTAAAAATCCACTTTTGTTTCCTCTCACGCGCTACCTCCTTCCGTTTCACCCACAATTTACCATGAGACAGGCCCGGTATCCACGGTATATCTACAGCTCTTTGCCTTTTCTCGTCATCATCATCAATTTCCTCTGAAGCAGACCTCTTGTCTTCTTTAGCTGCGAAAAGAAAAAATAGCACATACCCAGCATTGATATAAGACAACAACAACATAAGCCAAGAAGGCACATTTCAATTCCCTAGTCTCCTCCACATCGTCCAAAGAAAAACATAAGACTTGTACTCTGACAGTAATTTTAACAAACACTTACAGCACCATATATCAGAAAGCTCTTTAGTATCCTCACTTTCTTCAATCGAATCCCCTGCACAAAAACATTGAAAAGACAACATCATTACACGCCCAAATACCCCAACAAGACACCAAAGTAGCCACTAAGGAAACAAAACAACGAAGCCAGCGCATTTGCCAGCACAAACCCCAACATTGTTCTAGCTCATTTAGCACCAAAAACCAAAACCCATTAACGCAACAGAACTCCTCTACCAAATTTAACGTAAATGAAAACATGGGAATACGTAAAAATGGAAACTTCGAAAAGGGTAACCTTGCGAAGTGTCACGAGCAAGGTCGAGTTCTGATTCAGGAGAAGGTTTTGTGGAGGGGACAACGATGGTGTTGCGTTTGCAGGTTAACACCTCCGAGAGTAAGAGGTTGCTGAGGGTGCATAGGTTTCTTACAGTGGGGGCGCGCATCTAAGCTCTGCAACAAGGTCGCAAATAATGACTGAGAGCTTGTTTATTTTTCGGCTTAGTTTTTCGTTTTTCAGTTACTGAATGGAATGGTTTGTTTCGTTCTTAAGATGCGTTTTGGGTTGGTTAGCAAAAGTTGAACTTGGAAATGGAATAACGGAAGAATGTGTCTAACTAGTACCGCATAAGAAGGAAGAATGTAAATATGTTGAAGAATAGCTCAATGGCATCTACTATCCACTAATCTACTAATGAATATAAGAATTCAAACCCCTATTTATATTACTTTCTTTACCCCTTTTAATTTAACGACACCTGTTATTTTTTTTAGATATATAAATATAAGATTTCAAACTCCTATGGATATTACTTTCTTGACCCCTTTTAATTTAATGACACCATATTATTTTTTTAGGATATATTGATCTTTTAACTAGATATTCCTCAAAGCAATAAACAAAAAAAAATGTTTCTTTTTCTCTCTCAAATTCAAAGAAAAAATTGAATAACCTCATTTCTTGTTCCTCATCCACATCTCATGTTCTCTCTCGCTCCCTCTCTTTTCATTTTCTAAATGTTTGGGATTCACTCATGAAGCTATTCAGATATGGTAAGTTCAAATCTTCTTCCTTCTAAGTGTTGATTTTGGGAGACATTCTTTTTTTTTTAATTTCTTCCTTTTTCCCTTTCTTTTTTCCAAAATCTTTGAACCGTTCATCCGTATAGCCACCAACTTTGATGTTTCTGGCTACTCTGGGTCACAATTAAATGCTTCTTGACTCACTATCTATGTTTGTCCTTGGCTACTCTCAATCACAATTAAATGCTTCTAGGCTCACTATTTATGTTTGTCCTCAATAAATTTCAGGAAAAAAAAAAACTCTTTCTGAGAAATCCTCAACTCACATGTTCTATCGCTACCACAATTATCGTTAAAAGATGAGTCGTTCTTTTTTCTTCTTGATATTCCATTTTTTTAATCTAAAGCAAGTTACTATATCCTTGATTTTGAGTTTGTGGAGTTATGGTCCCCACGTGAAACCAATTTTGTGATGTACTCATGTTTTTCAATGAAATGCTCGAATGAAATGATATCAATGAAGGCCTAGATCCCTAACTTCTGAAAGCTTTTGCCCTTGCTCATTATTTTTTGTTGTAAGTTTACAAGTCACTTGCCTTGGGTCTCATTTGTGGTCCATCTTCTTCTTCATTGGCGAGTTTTACATAACTAGAGGAATTTATTTGTAAATTTATATTTTTCTTTTCCAAAATAGTTGATAACTCTTTTAAATCAATATTATGTTTTTCATTAGCAAATCTTGCAATTCACCTTGTTTAAAAAATGTACTCTAGAAAATGTTGAAAACTGAAAATCATGACTAATAGGCCCTCAAATGAGTCACTGGTAAAAATCATTATCATTCTCTTGCCTCAGGAAGCACATTTGTCAATCGTTGAATCTATAGATCTTTGTTGGACGTAGGATCTGCACCATATGCATGTGATTGGAGGTGTCTTCCTTGTCGTACTTTGAAGTGGATGCAAGATGTGAGTTTTTCATACATGTCTTTGAAATAAAAGAGCAAGGCATTATTCTGGTTTAACTCAATGTCTGGCTTTAGAGTGAAGGTCTTGGTTGCAGCATCCCTAGTAAAATACTTGTCCCAATCATAGGGAATTGGATGCAAGGCTAAGTTATCCTTAGGACCAGAATGAGGCATCGGTTTGCTGTGAGGGAGCACATTTCCCTTCCTTTTTTGGAGATCCAATGGAGGCAACCTTAGAGCAACTCTATTTGGCATGTATTTTATGGTTGCGATTTGGAAAATGTGGATACCTAGGGGGAAGCTTGACCACTGGTCAGTGAGACCTCATTGCATCAGAATCATCCCAATATTGAAGATGTCTTCCTTAGTCAGTGGAATGGCTTGATGGTCATAGACTAAAGGAACGAATTGAGACATGGGAGTGAAAAGTTGTATGTTCTTTGGATGCAAGAATGGTGGTACAAAGTCATCAAAAGATGGGTCAATCTGTTGAGCATTAATCTTTCTACACAAGCCAATGATATCTTTATCATATTGCACTATTTCTCTATAGGCCCTGGATGAAATCTTGTACACACTTTTGTGCAGGGCTGCTGCAGATGTAGGCTTGGATATCATAGGGTGAAGATGCTTCCAAATTGGTGGAGGAAGGACTTCAATCCTTGTAGATTAATCCAATGTAGTAGAAGAGGATGCAACTTCAGAGTCTTTATGCATGGACAAAAGGCATGTAATAGTCTCCTCCTCAACATCCAGAGGCAATTGTGTCCAATTAGTTGCTGGTTGGAATTCTGCATCCAACCTCTTTTGAATGTTATAAGCATTCTCAGAGAGAAAGGCCATAGGAAACCATAACCGTGCAAGGTCTTCTTTGGAGAGATTGGGGTCAATGGCAGGTGGTCCTTGATGAATGAAGTGATCAAGGTGGATGGGTGAAGGAGGTGCTTGTAGTGGAACTTCATCATCCATATCATCATTGAACTCAACTCTCTTCTTCTTCTTGTGGTGAATAACCTTAGTTCCTCTCAGGCTTCTTTCAAACTACTGGACGGTGGAGGTCTGTTCCTGAATTAGAGAAATCTTAGTAGGTTGAGGATCATGAGCAACAACAACATTAGCTTGCTCGTTTACTAAATGTTTTGTCCTTTATGCTTTTCTTTTCTCTCACATGTGGGTGCGAGATTGGGTTGGAGGAGGAGGAACATGTGGTGTTGGTTTTAACTTCTTCACTTAAGGCACAATGGTCTCATCTAAAGAGGGTGCAACTTTATGTTTCTTGAAAACTAACTCATCTTCATCATCATCAATCTCAATGAGCTCTCTTAAGCGCTTTACAGTGGATGCTGATTGTTGCTTCTTAGGTGTTGTGCTTCTCCATCAATGTCCATGGCACCTATTGCTTGGTGAGCAACAAGAAAGGGTGGTGGATGCTGGAGTGTAGGAGTAGCCTTGGATGAATGTGCATCCATCTTTTTCTTACTTTTATTTTCCATTTGAGTAGTCGATATGTCTGCGTCCACTACTTGGTCTTCATTAGCAGTTTTCCATACTGCATCCAACTGGTCATCTCGTCTAGTGTTGAGTCCAAATTTTTGATGAAGTTCAGAAAGAATGGAATCATCCACCAGGGGAGTCTGCTAGAAAGACCCATCATCAATTAATCTCATCTTTAATATGTTTTCTTGGTTGAAAACCTTTTGCTTTGGAAAAAATACCCCTTCAAAATCTATGCAATCTTGTACGCCTTCAAGAGTGTAGTACAAAAACTTCCTTATCACTCAATGGGCCTCAAGGATCTTTATTACGACTACATTATGGTAGATGTCCTTCCCGATGCTCTTGTCCTTCATCACTTTAGTTGCAAAGCAATTATAGAAAATCTAGGGCTAGTCAAAGAGGGTGCCCTCCATCAGGTGATACTAAATAAACTTATAGGCATCGGACAAGAAGTCCTTTGAGCCTTGTTTGTCGATGATGGCCTTGGTGACGATATGCTAAAAAATCTTGGTGTTGCTCAATAAAGTGCCATACTTCCTTGGCATGTTGGCCCTGTTGGGTCCCTAGAAGGAGTGCCCAATGTGGTCTTCAAGTTCATTACCCCAACTGCTCATGAACTTGTTGCCTCTACACTCGCAGCTAATAGCTTGAGCAATGGTCTTTATAGACGGCTTCATAGTGATGCCAAGAACCTGGCCAACAAAATAACCTCCAACGACCTCGTTGCGGTAGACCTTGGTTGTCCTCCAGAATTCGCGTATGAGTTTAAGCACCACTACCTTGGGGTCTTCTTGATAATGTATCCAGCATTCTCCAACGACTTGATGTCAAAGAAATGTTCAAAGCGAACTTTGGGCTCCTTGTCTTTCAGCGAGGCTTTTGCAGCAATGGTAGACACTAGTGCCGGTCTAGCAATTTGTACAACTTCACCTTTTTCGGATGAAGCAGAAGATGGGTTATTCCTGAAGTCTGGGTTAGCCTGTGTGGTTTGTGTTTGGTTCTTTTTCTTGGTCATTGCTAGGGTTTAAGGAAGCTTCTAAGAGAATGAGAATTTTTTGGGTGCAAAGGTTTTCTGAGGGAGGGAGAGAATACAGAGAGTTTGCAGAAGGTTTGATAGTGATCGGTCGGGGTGATTTATGATGGTGACGCTTAATGTTGGATCAAGTGGCCTCAGAATAATTAAGAAGGAGGGGTTGAATTAATTATTCCTAAGCCTTTACTAATTAAAAATTTACTCTTCTAAGGCTTTTACTATGTTGTTAAGTAAATGAAGAATGGAAAAGAAACTTAACCAAAAGTAAAAGCGGGAATTAAAGTGCACAACAGAAATTAAAAGAGTAGGGAAGAAGGAGACAAACACATAAGAGTTTTTATAGTGGTTAGGCAACAACCCGTGCCTACATCTAGTCCCCAAGCGACCCGCAGTCTTTGAGATTTCTTTTCAACTTTATAAAAATCCTTTTACAAGCAAAGATCCACAAGGGATGTACCCTCCCTTGTTCTCTTTGAACAACCTAGTGGATGTACCCTCCACTAGAACTGATCCACAAGAGATGTACCCTCTCTTGTTCTTAGTCAACAACCCAAGTAGATGTACCCTCTACTTGTACCACAAAGAATGTACCCTCCAATGTGTTAAGACAAAGTTCTCAGGCGGTTAAACCTTTGAAACTTTGTGAATGGGGATACAAAAGAATTCTCAGGCGGTTAGTCCTTTGAAATCTTTTATATATGGGAAAGGGAAGAATCAAAAGAATTCTTAGACTGTGTCTTTTTGAATTCTTTGACAAGGGAGAAGGGAGACACAAAAGAATTCAGGCGGTTAGTCCTTTGTTCTTTTGGAAAAGGGAGAAGAGAGACACAAAAAGAATTCGGGCTGTTAGTCCTTGGCGAATTCTTTTTGGCAAAGGGAGAAGGGAATGAAAAAGATGAATAACACAGTTTTCAAGGTTTGGAAAACCAGAAAACTTTGGAAAGATTTTGGCAAAAGGAAGAAGAATAAGAATTTCAAAGATATTCAAAGGTTGTAAAGGTTGTTCAAGATGATTGAAATGCAAATCAAAGTCTTGCTTTTATAGACTCTTCATGTCTGGTCAAGAGAATCATTAGAAGAGTTATAACCTTTAGAAAAACTTAAAAACCATTTGGAAAAGTTATAACTTTTAGAAAGATTTGAAAACTATTGGAAGAGTTACATCTTTTGATTTTGTTCAGAAACTATCACTGGTAATCGATTACCAAATCAGTGTAATCAATTACACAAAGCTTTTTTTGTGAAAGGATGTGACTCTTTACATTTGAATTTGAATTTCAACGTTCAAACACACTGGTAATCGATTACCAAATCATTGTAATCGATTACAACATTTTGAAATCAATTGGAACGTTGTAAATTCAGTTGAAAGCTTTTTGAAAACCATTTTGCTACTGGTAATTGATTACAATAATCTGGTAATCGATTACCAGAGAGTAAAAACTCTTTGGTAAAAGGTTTTGAGAAAAATTCATGTGCTACTCAGTTTTTGAAAAAACTTTTTAATACTTATCTTGATTGAGTCTTCTCTTGATTCTTGAATCTTGAGTCTTGATCTTGATTCTTGGAACTTGAATCTTGAAACTTGATTCTTGAAATCAAATTTCCTTTTGAACCTTGAA
>NW_024464851.1:0-1625 GCF_000004515.6 Glycine max
AGTGAGTGTTTTGTTGGGAACCTTAAATGAGGTCATCCAAACACTCTTAGGATCCGCCTAGTTTGCATTTCTTGCACTTTAATTTCTTGCTTACTTTCATAGCTTATTTCCTTTACCCTCCATTGTCAAACCGCCTAGATAGCTTTCCTTTTTACCAATTAGTTTTTACCTTATCTTTCACACCTTTTTTAGTGTTTATTTTGGCTAGTTTCAACCATAGTTTCTTTTACCTTTTTTTCAAACCCCCAACAAGAAAGAACCATAACTTAGGAACCAACATGAGTCTTCATTCTTCATCTAGTGTTAATGGTGAGGGTTCTACTCCTAAGGACCCCTTGTATAAGATATTAGATGAGTTGAGATCCCTTAAGTTGTGGAAAGAAAAACAAGAGAGAAAAGAAAAAGGTAAAAAAAGAGTGGAAGAAATAAGTCAAGATGAAAGAGAGAAAATAAGAGAGGAAGAAAGAAGAAAAATAATGAAAGAAATGAAAAGAGAAAAACATGCCTCCTATAGTAGTCATGACTCTTGCAAGAGTTTAAGTGAAGAACTTAGCGACTATTATAGAGGGCATCATAGTTCACATACTAAACATCACTCCCAAAGAAGAGAAAAGGATAGAAGGCCTCAAGAGGTTAACATTAGCCTCCCATATTTCCACGGAAAAGATAATGTTGAGGCCTACTTAGATTGGGAAATGAAGGTTGAACAACTCTTTGCTTGCCATCATATTAGCGAAGAGAGAAAAGTTCCATTGGCTACCCTTAGCTTTCAAGGGTATGCCCTCTATTGGTGGACTTCCCTTGTTAAAGAACGAAGGATTCATGAGGATCCTCCAGTAGAGTATTGGAATGATCTTAAGAGTGCCCTTAGGAAGAGGCACATTCCCTCCTACTATGAAAGGGAGCTTATGGACAAGCTCCAAAGGCTTAGACAAGGGAGTATGAGTGTTGAAGAATATAGACAACAAATGGAACTACTCCTTTTAAGAGCTGGACTTAGGGAGGAGGAAAGAACAAGCATAGCTAGGTTCCTTAGTGGGCTCAATATGGAAGTGAGGGACAAGGTTGAACTCCTTCCATATAGGGACCTAGATGAGCTAGTCCAACTTTGTATAAGAGTGGAGCAACAACTTAAAAGAAAGCCTTCTTCAAAATCTTATGGCTCTCACTCTTATCCAAGGAAGGACCAAGCCCATGGAATTTTAGGGGCTGCACCTTCAAAACCCAAGGAAGATAAGGGTAAGACCATAGAGAAATACACCCCTAAGACTAGTTCCCAAGAAAGGACTAGCAACATTAAATGCTTCAAATGTCTTGGGAGAGGTCACATTGCCTCTCAATGCCCCACAAAGAAAACCATGATCATGAGGGGTCAAGACATTTATAGTAGTCAAGAGGAGACAACTTCTTGCCCTTCCTCTAGTGGAAGTG
Source organism: Glycine max (assembly GCF_000004515.6). NCBI lineage: Eukaryota > Viridiplantae > Streptophyta > Magnoliopsida > Fabales > Fabaceae > Glycine > Glycine max. The sequence goes on from NW_024464851.1 coordinate 1,432, forward strand.
AAGATGAAGTAAGGGGTGAAAAGTCTAGTGAGGAAGTCTACCCTCATGAAGAAGGTGACCTCTTAATGGTTAGAAGGCTCCTTGGAGGTCAATCTTGTGATCTATCTCAATCCCAAAGAGAGAACATCTTTCATACAAGATGCAAAATTTTAGATAAAACTTGTTCTCTCATTGTGGATAGTGGATCTTGTTGC
>NW_024464851.1:5581-11810 GCF_000004515.6 Glycine max
AACCTACGACCCCCATACGAACCTCGGAACTCCAGCCACTAAGTGGATATTTGATGTGTGTGGTTGGAAATAAATTTAATTGAATTGGTAGAAGCCCAATCCAATTAAATTTTAGAGGGGGGGGTGAGCATTTGCTTACTACACCCCATTGCCACATCATATAGTCACACTTTGTGCATGTCCTTCATGCTTTTCATGCCTCATGACACCTAAGCACACTTAGTGGAGAATCTTGTAATTGATCTTGGATTAGTGGGCTGAACCATAACTAAAATTCACTAATCATAATTAGTGAAATTTTGGCTCCAAAGTTTGGCTCCACAAATTCAATTTCAAATTCAAGTGAAATTTGAATTTCCCTCCAATTTTGTGTGACACTTAGGCTATAAATAGAGGTCATGTGTGTGTATTTTTTTCAACTTTGATGATTTGAATATTAAACTTCAGATTTCAAAGCTCATTTAGAGCACAAAATTTCGTGCTCTTCTCTCCCTCTCCCTTCATTCATCTCCTTCTTCCTCCAAGCTCTTATCCATGGCCTCCTATGGTGGTGAGCTTCTTCTAGACTCATCTTCTCCTTGAAGTGGCGTCTCCTCTCTCTTTCCCTTTCTCCATTCCGCTGCCATTCATCTTCCAAGAAGCAAAGGAATCCATTGATGAAGAAGATCCTAGGCCTACAAGCTCCAATGGAGCTTGCATCACAGGTCATACTCATCTTCTTCTCCTTCATCATTGGACACGAACGCCAGATTCTTGCTCTTCTTTTCAGTCCTATCCGAGAGTCCTAGCTCAAAGGTTTGAAGGGAACCAATGAGTTCATCTACTCTCATGTTGCAAATGTCTTGGGCCTCCTCTATTGCAGTGACTTTCATGTCAAATCTCTTAGGCAAAGATCTGAGGATCTTTCTCACCAGCTTTTCGTCTGTCATCCTTTCTCCCAAGGCAGTGCAAGCATTGGCAATTTCAAGAATGTTCATGTGGAAGTCATGAATACACTCTTCCTCCTTCATCTTCAGATTTTCGAATTTTGTAGCCAATAGTTGCAATCTGGACATCTTCACTTTGGAGGTTCCTTCATGAGTGGTTTTCAGGATCTCCCATGCATCCTTGGCCACTGTGCATGTGTTGATCAGTCTGAAGATATTCTTGTCAACTCCATTGAATAGAGCATTCAAAGCTTTGGAGTTTCCAAGTGCCAATTCGTCTTCTTCTTTTGTCCAGTCTTCTTCTGGCTTCAATTCATTAGTGGGCTTTCCTTCTGTGTCCAGCATCTTGGGATGTTCCCAGCCTTTGATGACAGCTTTCCAGGTTCTGCTATCCAGTGATTTGAGGAAGGCCACCATCCTTGCTTTCCAGTATTCATAGTTGGTTCCATCCAGAATGGGTGGTCTGTTCACTGGTCCTCCTTCTTTCTCCATGTTCATCAGAATTTATCTCCCTAGATCTCACTCAGTGATTTAGAGTGCCCGCTCTGATACCAATTGAAATTCTGATACTGGGGACAGATGTCGTACAGGATGTCACGACATCACGCTTCAGAACATGCAGATTATATTTGACAGTATGAACAGATTAAGCAAGTAAATAACACAAGAGAATTGTTAACCCAGTTCGGTGCAACGTCACCTACATCTGGGGGCTACCAAGCCAGGGAGGAAATCCACTAAAATAGTGTTAGTTCGAAGATCTAACAGCCACTGTTTACAACCTTCTCACCTAACCACTACCCGTGCAACCTCTACCTAAGAGCCACTCTTAGATATGAGAACCCCTCTCACTCCCTCTCAATCATTCTCCCGTGTTTACAATTAAATCAAATACACACCAGAGATTGCTCTCTGAACAATAGAGATCAACTCTACACACTCAGGTCCAACACTTGATGTTAGGGTAACATCAAGGTGGCTCACAAAAACACTCAAGTCCCAAAACTCACAAAATAACTCTTCAATCCCGGACTTGGTCCAGAACTCGTGCAGCCTTCATGTTTATATAGCAGTGTGCGTATCTGGGCTGCAACTACTTGTGCTGGATGAGATCTATCATTCTCCTGAAAATCTGCACTTAAAGAACTAAAAGATAAAGTTTGATCTTTTAGTTTTTATCTTTAATCTTTAATCCCTGAACGAACTATTCAAGTTTGTAATTCGAACTTTAATTATCTTTTAATTCGTTCCTAAAGATAGATCGCCAAATCTGTTGCTAACTGCACATTAATCTGTTAAAGATATAACAGATTTATGTGTCCAGTATTTTCGGGCAGGATGTCCTGGACATTGTATCCGACATCGTGGATCCTGCACAATCTGTTAAAGATATAACAGATTTATGTGTCCAGTATTTTCGGGCAGGATGTCCTGGACATTGTATCCGACATCGTGGATCCTGCAGCTTCAATTCTTCATTTGACATTTTATCTTGCCTTGTGCATTGTGCAGCCCAATCTGATTCCTTGACATAACGTTGGACATCATGTGCAGCAACTCCAGCTTTCCTTCATTGTCTAAGTGCTTATGTTTTAACAAAATTTTAGCCAATCTTTTAAAGCTTAGTAAGGCTAAGCACTAACAATAAACACTGCATGTTTTACCACTTGAGGACAACTGAGCTGTTCTCTTTTGCTTGAGGACAAGCAAAATTGTAAATTTGGGGGAGTTGTTAGTCAATGAATACGACTAACTTTTGTGTATAAAACCTGTGTATTTTGTATCAAACTTTCCTAATTTATGGTTGTTTTGTAATATTATAAGTACTTTATGTTAAATATAGGTAATAGATAATTTATACTTATGTTTTGTGTGTTTAATAATCAATTTCTGTCAATTTTAGGTTAAATAGGCAACTTTGGCAAAATGTTGTTTTTCACTCTTTCGCTAAGCCAAGCTGCTGGCTTAGCGAGAATTCGCTAAGAGCAACCTTTAGTGGCTAAGCGCGAGGAAGAATCCAGAAGAAGATGAGCTGTCAGGTTCGCTGAGCACACTGCTCCAGGTCATCAAATGTACCGCTTCAGCTCATCTGCTAAGCGAGAGAAGCGCGCTAAGCCAAAAATCACTAACATGCGCTAAGTGGTCCATATGTGCGCTAAGCGCACGAGCACGAACAAGGCCACCTATTTAAGCATGAAATCAGATTTGCAAAGGGAGTTTGGCATTTTTCTTGAAGAAGCCTCCACATGCACGAGAGTCTGGCCTTGGCTTGAAGCTTTTGCATGTTTAGGAAGTTCTAGAGAGAGAAAGGTCCACGTTCCAAAGAGTTATGAGAGATTTTGCTGTGTAAAGATCTGTAGAGATGCGAGTTTGAACCGGAAGCCGTTCTGACAGCTTGAGTTGAGTTTGTGAGTGATTGTGAGATCCTAGAGGTGAAAGAGACATCCTCACGACTTGTGTTTTTGCAGTCTTTCATCTTGTTCTTCTCTTTGTTGTAAAGGAGGTTTCTGGACTATGGAAAGTTAAATCCTCTGTTGGATCTTCCCTGTTGGTACCTGATGTAAATATATTTCTATCTATATAATGATGTTTTGTGTGTCCTCTGTGCTATCTGCTTTTCATTCCAGTGTGCTTTTTCCTTGATCATGCAGATCATGCTTTCTTAGGGTCATTCAACAGTGGGAACTGGTCTGATTCTAAAGTCCTTGATAGTACGGGACTAAGTTGTTGTGCTATCACGAGGGATCGGGGTACAAGAACTTAATTGTGTATGTGTGTCTTAATGCGGTTTTGGTTGAGTTTATGCTTACAAGAGGGATTTGCAGACGAGACTTGATCAGGACTAGGCTAGGCTATCATGAGGAATCGGGGTCTAGCAGTCCAGGAGACAGCATAGGAACGCATGAGCATTGTTAAATAGAGAACATCCTTTTTAGCATCAGTAACCTATAAGGAAGACCAACGCTTTCTCTACTTGTTTTTACACAGTTTTTCTCTTGCGTGATTTTATTTGTTTTTGCCTAGATAGTTTGAATACCTGTCATAACCACTGTTATATTTTCATACCAGACGCCTATTTATCGAAATAGCTTGCCAGATTACACAAGTTCCCTGAGAGTTCGATACTCGGTTCTTACCGTTTTATACTACTTGTGCGATCCGATGCACTTGCCGGCCGCGAACACAAATAACCACTGCTTCCCTACTTGTAATCCTACCAATAAACTGCCAAAATAGATCCTCAACTTTAACCGATGGCACTGTCTACACACCACACCATGTTGCACACTTATAGCGCAGACAAGATGTACATTTGCATTCAAAAAATGGTGTTGAACCGTCTCATCATTTTCTCTGTAGAAAAGGGACAACTTACATCATTATTTTGTAGTAAAACCCCTCTGTTTTAGAGAGCTACTCTTTCGATAGCTTGTTCAAAGCTATCTTACATGCTAGAGCTATTGTTTGGTTAGCCCATTCCAGATTACAGTTGACACTAGATGACTTTAGATTTGGGCTATTACCGTCAACAATCGAGTATGGGGTTTTTCTTCATGCACCCAATCTTTTTCTTGTACACCCAATAGATTTTGGATAATTTTAACATTTTCCTTCGATAAAGCACATACGGATTATCGATACTTAATAACCTTATGGATATCGAATCCATAATAGCCTTACAATTTATATAAACCTATGATTTTTAATAGCACATATACAAATTTTAATTAAACCTATGATTTTTATTTACAATTTATATATGTAAAAAAAATACATTATTAGATCAAAAATTTATATAAATATATTAAAAAATACATTATATGTGTATTAAATATACATTAGATACATTATTATGTAAACTTATATGTGTATTAAATATACATTAGAAATTTCAGTGTTATATATAGTGACAAAAATTATTTTATAACATAATTGGTCTATTAGCTCAGTTGGTTAGAGTGTTGTGCTAATAATGCGAAATTCACAGGTTCAAGTCATGTATAGGCCATTAATTTTAAATGAATTCGTATGGATTGCGAATTTATATGGACTCACACAGATTGTGAATCTGTAATGGCCTTATGGATTCACAATTTGTATGAGCTTTATGGGAGGACAATGTTGGAATTGTCCTAATTCTTCCAGGTGTACAAAAAAAAGGCTAGGTGAACGAGGAAAACCCCCCGAATATGGAGAATATATGGCAGTTGGCTCAATAGACTATTGTGGCCCAATATCACTACTTGATGTCCTACTTGCTCCTATTGTTACCTCGAATGGTTACATTGGTATGGTGCATGCCTAGGGACTTTTTTCCTCATCATTGGAAGAATGTGCTAAGTGATCCACTTTTTTTAGTACCTTAGTATCATATTCTGCTACTTTCTCCCTTTTAGACGTATAATCCCTTTAGAGCAACTTTAGTGGTAAATCCCAAATTGCGATCTTAGATCACTTTTTGGTAAACCCCATAGCACCACGTAGGATTAAAGATCTCTTAAGATCTGTTCCATTTTTTTTTCTTTAGTGGTAGATCTCATTTTGAAATCTTAAACAATTTTTTTGTAGGTCTCACATGGACCCCACTTTTAAATATTTTATTTAATTATTTATTAAATTAAATAATTAATTAAGTAATTAATTTTAATGAAACATTGAAGAAAAAAATTAGAAAAATGAGCATAAATTTAATTTTTTTGACTAAATGTTAAAGAAATGAAAAATACATAAATTAGATAATAAAAAAAATTGAAAAACATTAATGTCAAAGAATAATTAAATTTCATTATTGTTGTGACTGTAAGGTTCCCAAATATGTTCCACCAAGTCTGCTTGAAGTTGTTGATGAATTACTCTTGTATGCATAACATGTCTTGTTTGCAAGTATGTAGTAAAGTCAGGAAGATTATCACAAGATACTTCAACAGTTGAAATGTCATTTTCAACGTGATCATAGTTAACACCGACATTACCATTGAATGTATCTCGTTCGTCTTTGACAATCATATTATGCAATATAATGCATGCCAACATTATATCTTTCATTGTATCTATGTTCAAGGCACCCGATGGACCACATATAGTTGTGAATCAAGATTTAAGTCACCAAATGATTGTTGTGATATCCTGGAAATTTCTACCCGGAATTTTTGTAAGCGGTGTATTTTGAATGATTATATCTATATATATATATATATATATATATATATATATATATATATATATATATAAGTATTATTCAATGTATATGCATATATGTTCCTGGTAGAAGTAGGAATAGTGAGGGCAAGATACGCGGGTTA
>NW_024464851.1:11910-16121 GCF_000004515.6 Glycine max
TCTTAATTAATTAGTCTAAAAATCATCATTTTGCGTGCGACTTAGAATTTAACAAAACCAACCTCTGAACCACGCTCGGGGTTTCATTCTGAGCGTTTTGATATATATATTGCCTACTTTCGAAAACTAGCCCCGACGGGCGCAGAGAAACGCGAGGGACTGGAACCAAAGAAACAACACACAAACCGAGGCAGAACTTTGGCATTTCAAAAGGTCAGATTTTTCTCTTCATGTGGCTGAGCATGAGTCACATCAAGAGAAAAAGTGGGCCCTTTTGCTCCACTCAAATGGAGACATGTGGCATAGCTTAAAATAAAATAATAGAAAAGAGAAAAGCCTTTCTTTTAAACTAAAAAGTTGTATTCTCTCTCCTCACTCAGCCCCAAATTTCAGAAGCTTTCTCCCTCTCCCTCACGTTGCTTTTTCTTTCTTCTTCATCCTCCATTGAAACTCCATTAAAGCTCCAACCTTTGGTGCCCATTTCTGCTCCAAATCGCGAAAGGAAGGCATTTTCGGAGTCGTGAAGCGCATCTCTACGTGTGGGACCTCGAAATTTCAGGTTTGGGTAGACTTCTTTCTCACTTGATTTTCGTGGGTATTGGGTTTTGGGAGATATGATGGGTAGTTTTGCTAGGTTTCTACTTCATGATAGTTATTTGTGAAGAAATTCGTTGAAAGCATGTTGAACTTGCAATGTTTGGATGAGTTAAGCTTACCCATTCAGTTTTAGGGTTTTTATGATGATGCTTGTGATGTTGATGTGCTGAAATTGCTTATGGAAAACTGTTAGAGATGAAGGGTAGAGTTAACCTAGGGTTAGAAAGTGAGAATATGGTGTTATGAGTGGAAAAAGAGTGAGGTTTTGAGAGTTGGAAGGCCAAATCTGGGTTTAGTGGTATTTGGAGGTTAAAGTGAGTTAATCCTAGCTTGAAATGTCATTTAGGACTTATGAGAAAGTTTGGGTTGTGCTAGAGAGAAAAACAAATGACCAAAGTGAACAAAGAGCCATTTCTAGGGTAAAATTGGGTATTGAGGAGTCAAATTTTGATTCGGTGGAATTTTAGGTGTAAATCTAGTTTGAGCAAGTTTAAATTGATGATATAGACTTGTGTGAAGTGAGAGTTTGCTCCAAATTTACCTCATTCTCAATTTCACTTCTCAAACCTTGAAAATCCATTAAATTGAGGGGTTTTGGATACCTAGATTTTGTGTTGCTTTGGTCTGAAGATTGTCCTTGGTTTAGACATGATTGGTACATGATTTGGGACTTGTAGGATGAAATTTGGGCAAAATTGGATGAGGGAAAGAGTGGTTTTCGAAATCTGCACTTTATGCAGAATTTTGCTGTTGAAAATGTGCAGCAGAATTTTGTATAAGTGTAGAAAAATGCTTGTGTATGGCTGGTTGTGAAAAGGGTAGTACATATGGGGTTCTGGACATTTTATAGCAGATCCCAACGGTCAAAATGTAGACTTATGGACTAGGGACTTACAGTAAAATTTTCGAGTCGATCTAACGGTTAACGAATTGGAACGAAGGAAATGTTACTGGGGTCCTTAAGTGAGAAAAAGCTGTGATTTTTGGTTTGAGTTTTGGGCAGAGTTTTCTGCCTTTGCCCTGTTTTGCTTGGTTTTGTTAGTCCATGATGATTGGATGTGGAATTACCTGGATGTTGTGGAAGCTTGGGAGGATTGATGGGGACCCGACGTTGAGAGGAACGAGGATAAGGGCTACGTGGGAGTACGTGAGCTCAGTTGGAGGTGGGCAACAGGGGATGGTGGGTTATACGTGATTTGTGGATGTGGAGAATCGTTTTGCACCATCGCCCGACCGCCACCTAGTACCACATGTGATGGGTACCCCATAATCCTACAAGCTTGAAATGAGGAAGTGTAGAAGGGTGAGACTTCCTGCTTTTATTCGTTGACCACAGAGTGGTACCTGGAGATATGTCGCGGGGGTCAGGAGACCTTGGGGACGTCAGGTGGGGTGTTATTTCCCAAAACCAAGCTTGACCAATCCCGACCTAACCCGGGCATAGTCAGTCAGTGAGAACCTGTGATGTACCTAAGCAGGCGAGCTCCTGGCAGTCAACAGATAAAAGGAACAAAGACCACAAAGCAAGGAGGCTTGTGTGGTGGCTGGCCAGCTGTGAAACTTGATTGATATATGGGATATGGCCTCTGGTAATCGATTACCAAGGGTGGGTAATCGATTACAAGGCTTAAAAATGAAGACAAGAGACTAAGATGGTCTCTGGTAATCGATTACCAAGGGGTGTAATCGATTACCAGGCTTAAAAATGAGGTCAGGAAGCTAAGAGGGCTTCTGGTAATCGATTACCAGGCTTAGAAATGAGGGCAGCATGTTTTGGAGGCCCTGGTAATCGATTACCAGGCTGTGTAATCGATTACACAGAGGAACATGCCACTGGTAATCGATTACCAGTTAGGTGTAATCGATTACACAGTGCATTTTTGCAGGTTTCATGTCCTGAGGCTGTGTAATTTGAGTTTAGCCTCTGGTAATCGATTACCAAGGCTGTGTAATCGATTACCAAAGATGAAAAGCCTAAAGATACCCCTTTTACTTGCATGTAGTGGTTATGAGACGTCATTCGAGGAAGACCCTGAGGAGGACCCTGAGGAACTACCTCCCGAGCCTACTGTGGATGCTCTTGACTTTCTAGAGGGTGATGAGGACCCACTCCCTGAGATGGATTCTCCCGAGGACATCATGTCGGCATCTGAGGCAGACTCTACGGAGGATAGTGGCCCTGGAGAGATGGCGATTAGTGGAGGCTCTTCATCATAGTAGACAGCTTATTGGACTAGTTTTATATACTTTTTGAGGGTGCGTGTATCTAGGACTAACTGTTAGGTTTACTCTTTTGTTTTGTATGGGTAGACCTATTGTATAGGAATTTGATGATTGTATATACGTGGCTGAAGCCACCACAGGGGAAACCTTTGCTCTGGATTGTTAGACAAGTGGCCTCAGATATCTTAAGAAGGGGGGGTTGAATTAAGATATTCCAAACTACTTCCCCAATTAAAAATCTATTTCACTTTTTATTCAAGTTATGAATTCCCTTAATGACAATCTTCTTAAATATTGATTCAAATAAAACAATTTGAATATGAATATAAAGCAATAATAAATAAAGGGGATTAAGGGAAGAGAAAGTGCAAACTCAGATTTATACTGGTTCGGCCACACCCTTGTGCCTACGTCCAGTCCCCAAGCAACCCGCTTGAGAGTTCCACTATCCTGTAAATTCCTTTTACAAGTTCTAAACACACAAGGACAATCCTTCCCTTGTGTTTAGAATTCCTTTACAACAAGAGACCCACAGTCTCTTAATCCCTTAGAGAATGAGTAGAAGAAGAAGAATGAATCTCTCTAGAAAGAGATAGATTTTACAGATTGAGCGCTCAAATAATTCCTTAATGAATTGCAATTGAATTGGCCAAGGAATTTTAAGAGGATAAAATGATTTTGCTCTTTGAGAGGATAAACACTTGTTGTTCTGAAAATCTCTGAGCAATTTCGTGTTTGAGTCACATATATATAGACCATTGGTGGTCATGAATAAAGCCTTTGAAAAGTTGTGACTCTTAAAATTATTTTTCTGAAAATACTGTGTGGTAATCGATTACAGTAATTGTGTAATCGATTACAGCTTTTAAAATTTGAATTAAAACGTTTACTAACTGCTGGTAATCGATTACCAAAATTGTGTAATCGATTAAACAGTCTAAAATTTCGAATTCAAATTTCAGTAGCTGTCATAAAATATATTTGGCCACTGGTAATCGATTACATCCTCTGGTAATCGATTACCAGAGAGTAAAATCTTTGAAAAACATGTTTTAATTAAAATTTCTTGGCCAAACCTTTTGCTAATTCAATTAGGAATTCCCTTCCTAATTTACTAGTGATCATCTTGAAGTTGTGACTTGTAATCTTGAAGTATTGTCTTGAATTTTAATCTTGAAAAGCCCATTTGCATCAATAGCATCATATCATCATGATCATCATCAAAACACCAAAGGCATTTGCATCTACAATCTCCCCCTTTTTGATGATGACAATACAATACCTGAAATCAAGATTCAAGCAAGCAACAAACAATTGTATATAGATAAAATGTGCGTTTACTCCCCCTATATTTCGGAATTTATGATCACTTGATTTCTAAGGTTGTTAAG
>NW_024464852.1:0-1645 GCF_000004515.6 Glycine max
AATTCAAATGCTAATAACTTTTCACTCGGATGTCCGATTCAGGCGCATCACATATCGTGACGCTCGTAATTGAACAAAGGAAGCTCTCGAGAAATTCAAATGGTCAAAACTTTTCACACGGAGGTCCGATTCAGGCGCATGATATATCGAGACGTTCGTAATTGAACAACGGAAGACCTCGAGAAATTCAAATGGTCATAACTTTGCACTTGGATGTCCGATTCAGGAGCATCACATATCGAGACGCTCGAAATTGAACAACGGAAGCTCTCGAGAAATTCAAATGGTCATAACTTTTCACACGGAGGTCCGATTCAGGCACTTAATGTATAGAGATGCTCGAAATTAACAACGGAAATTCTCGAAAACTTGAAATGGTCATAACTTTTCACTCGGATGTGCGATTCAGGTGGATCACATATCGACACGCTCGAAATTGAACAACAGGAGCTCTCGAGAAATTCAAATGGTCAAAACTTTTCACACGGAGGTCAAATTTAAGCGCATCACATATCGAGATGCATGAAATTGATCAACGGAAGCTCTGAAAAAATTCAAATGCTAATAACTTTTCACTCGGATGTCCGATTCAGGCGCATCACATATCGTGACGCTCGTAATTGAACAACGGAAGCTCTCGAGAAATTCAAATGGTCATAACTTCTCACACGGAGGTCCGATTCAGGCGCCTACTATATAGAGATGCTCGAAATTGAACAACGGAAATTCTCGAAAAACTGAAATGGTCATAATATTCACTCGGATGTGCGAATCAGTGCATCACATATTAAGACGCTCCAAATTGAACAACAGGAGCTCTCGAGAAATTCAAATCGTCAAAACGTTTCACACGGAGGTCCGATTCAGGCGCATGATATATCGAGACGTTCGTAATTGAACAACGGAAGCCCTCGAGAAATTCAAATGGTCATAACTTTGAACTTGGATGTCCGATTCAGGAGCATCACATATCGAGACGCTCGAAATTGAACAACGGAAGCTCTCGAGAAATTCAAATGGTCATAACTTTTCACACGGAGGTCCGATTCAGGCACTTAATATATAGAGATGCTCGAAATTGAACAACGAAAGCTCTGAAAAAATTTAAATGCTAATAACTGTTCACTCGGATGTCCAATTCAAGGGCATCACATATCGAGACGCTCGAAATTGAACAACGGAAGCTCTCCAAAAATTCAAATGGTCATAACTTTTCAGTCGGATGTCCGATTCAGGCACTTAATATATCGAGATGCTCAAAATTGAAAAACGGAAGCTTTCGAGAAATTCAAATGGTCATAACTTCTCACGCGGAAGTCCGATTTAGGCGCTTACTATATAGAGATGCTCGAAATTGAACAACGGAAATTCTCGAAAACTTGAAATGGTCATAACTTTTCACTCGGATGTGCGATTCAGGTGGATCACATATCGAGACGCTCGAAATTGAACAACAGGAGCTCTCAGAAATTCAAATGGTCATACTTTTCACACGAGATCAATTGAAGCGCATCACTATCGAGACGCATGATATTGATCAACGTAAGCTCTGAAAAAATTCGAATGCTAATAACTTTTTACTCGGAATGTCCGATTTCAAGCTCATCACATACTCAGGACGCTCGGAATTGGAACAAGGAAAGCT
>NW_024464852.1:1745-3298 GCF_000004515.6 Glycine max
GATATATCGAGACGTTCGTAATTGAACAACGGAAGACCTCGAGAAATTCAAATGGTCATAACTTTGCACTTGGATGTCCGATTCAGGAGCATCACATATCGAGACGCTCGAAATTGAACAACGGAAGCTCTCGAGAAATTCAAATGGTCATAACTTTTCACACGGAGGTCCGATTCAGGCACTTAATGTATAGAGATGCTCGAAATTAACAACGGAAATTCCCGAAAACTTGAAATGGTCATAACTTTTCACTCGGATGTGCGATTCAGGTGGATCACATATCGACACGCTCGAAATTGAACAACAGGAGCTCTCGAGAAATTCAAATGGTCAAAACTTTTCACACGGAGGTCAAATTTAAGCGCATCACATATCGAGATGCATGAAATTGATCAACGGAAGCTCTGAAAAAATTCAAATGCTAATAACTTTTCACTCGGATGTCCGATTCAGGCGCATCACATATCGTGACGCTCGGAATTGAACAACGGAAGCTCTCGAGAAATTCAAATGGTCATAACTTCTCACACGGAGGTCCGATTCAGGCGCTTACTATATAGAGTTGCTCGAAATTGAACAACGGAAATTCTCGAAAAACTGAAATGGTCATAATATTCACTCGGATGTGCGATTCAGGTGCATCACATATTAAGACGCTCGAAATTGAACAACAGGAGCTCTCGAGAAATTCAAATCGTCAAAACTTTTCACACGGAGGTCCGATTCAGGCGCATGATATATCGAGACGTTCGTAATTGAACAACGGAAGCCCTCGAGAAATTCAAATGGTCATAACTTTGAACTTTGATGTCCGATTCAGGAGCATCACATATCGAGACGCTCGAAATTGAACAACGGAAGCTCTCGAGAAATTCAAATGGTCATAACTTTTCACCCGGAGGTCCGATTCAGGCACTTAATATATAGAGATGCTCGAAATTGAACAACGGAAGCTCTGAAAAAATTTAAATGCTAATAACTTTTCACTCGGATGTCCAATTCAAGCGCATCACATATCGAGACGCTCGAAATTGAACAACGGAAGCTCTCAAAAAATTCAAATGCTAATAACTTTTCAGTCGGATGTCCGATTCAGGCACTTAATATATCGAGATGCTCAAAATTGAAAAACGGAAGCTTTCGAGAAATTCAAATGGTCATAACTTCTCACACGGAGGTCCGATTCGGGCGCTTACTATATAGAGATGCTCGAAATTGAACAACGGAAATTCTCGAAAACTTGAAATGGTCATAACTTTTCACTCGGATGTGCGATTCAGGTGGATCACATATCGAGACGCTCGAAATTGAACAACAGGAGCTCTCGAGAAATTCAAATGGTCAGAACTTTTCACACGGAGGTCAAATTTAAGCGCATCACATATCGAGACGCATGAAATTGATCAACGGAAGCTCTGAAAAAATTCAAATGCTAATAACTTTTCACTCGGATGTCCGATTCAGGCGCATCACATATCGTGACGCTCGTAATTGAACAACGGAAGCTCTCGAGAAATTCAAATGGTCAAAACTTTTCACACGGAGGTCCAATT
>NW_024464852.1:3563-7999 GCF_000004515.6 Glycine max
TGTGCGATTCAGGTGGATCACATATCGACACGCTCGAAATTGAACAACAGGAGCTCTCGAGAAATTCAAATTGTCAGAACTTTTCACACGGAGGTCCAATTTAAGCGCATCACATATCGAGACGCATGAAATTGATCAACGAAAGCTCTGAAAAAATTCAAATGCTAATAACTTTTCACTCGGATGTCCGATTCAGGCGCATCACATATCGTGACGCTCGTAATTGAACAACGGAAGCTCTCGAGAAATTCAAATGGTCAAAACTTTTCTCTCGGAGGTCCGATTCAGGCGCATGATATATCGAGACGTTCGTAATTGAACAACGGAAGACCTCGAGAAATTCAAATGGTCATAACTTTGCACTTGGATGTCCGATTCTGGAGCATCACATATCGAGACGCTCGAAATTGAACAACGGAAGCTCTCGAGAAATTCAAATGGTCATAACTTTTCTCTCGGAGGTCCGATTCAGGCACTTAATGTATAGAGATGCTCGAAATTAACAACGGAAATTCTCGAGAAATTGAAATGGTCATAACTTTTCACTCGGATGTGCAATTCAGGTGCATCACATATCGACACGCTCGAAATTGAACAACAGGAGCTCTCGAGAAATTCAAATGGTCAAACCTTTTCACACGGAGGTCCAATTCAGGCGCATCACATATCGAGACGCTCGAAATTGAACAACGGAAGCTCTGAAACAATTCCAATGCTAATAAATTTTCCCTTGGATGTCCAATTCAGGCGCATCACATATCGAGACGCTCGACATTGAACAACGGATGCTCTCGAGAAATTCAAATGGTCATAACGTTTCAGTCGGATCTCCGATTCAGGCGATTAATATATCGAGATGCTCGAAATTGAACAACGGAAGCTCTCGAGAAATTCAAATGGTCATAACTTTTCACTCGGATGTCCGATTCTGGCGCATCACATATCGAGACGCTCGGAATTGAACAACAGAAGCTATGAAGAAATTAAAATGGTCATAACTTTTCCCTCGAATGTCCGATTAAGGTGCATGACATATCGGGACGCTCGAAATTGAACAACGGAAGCTATGAATAAATTCAAATGGTCATAACTTTTCAGTCGGATGTCCGATTCAGGTGCATCACATATCGGGACGCTCAAAATTGAACAACGGAAGCTCTCGAGAAACTCAAATGCTCATAACTTTTCACACGGAGGTCCGATTCAGGCACTTAATATATAGAGATGCTCGAAATTAACAACGGAAATTCTCGTGAAATTGAAATGGTCATAACTTTTCACTCGGATGTGCAATTCAGGTGCATCACATATCGACACGCTCGAAATTGAAAGACAGGAGCTCTCGAGAAATTCAAATGGTCAAAACTTTTCACACGGATGTCCAATTCAGGCGGATCACATATCGAGACGCACGAAATTGAACAACAGAAGCTCTTAAAAAATTGAAATGCTAATAACTTTTCACTTGGATGTCCTATTCAGGCGCATCACATATCGTGACGCTCGTAATTGAACAATCGAAGCTCTCGAGAAATTCAAATCGTCAAAACTTTTCACACGGAGGTCTGATTCAGGCGCATGATATATCGAGACGTTCGTAATTGAACAACGGAAGACCTCGAGAAATTCACATGGTCATAACTTTGCACTTGGATGTCCGATTCAGGAGCATCACATATCGAGACGCTCGAAATTGAACAACGGAAGCTCTCGAGAAATTCAAATGATCATAACTTTTCACACGAAGGTCCGATTCAGGCACTTAATGTATAGAGATGCTCGAAATTAATAACGGAAATTCTCGAGAAATTGAAATGGTCATAACTTTTCACTCGGATGTGCAATTCAGGTGCATCACATATCGACACGCTCGAAATTGAACAACAGGAGCTCTCGAGAAATTCAAATGGTCAAACCTTTTCACACGGATGTCCAATTCAGGCGCATCACATATCGAGACGCTCGAAATTGAACAACGGAAGCTCTGAAACAATTCAAATGCTAATAACTTTTCACTTGGATGTCCAATTAAGGCGCATCACATATCGAGACGCTCGACATTGAACAACGGATGCTCTCGAGAAATTCAAATGGTCATAACGTTTCAGTCGGATCTCCGATTCAGGCGATTAATATATCGAGATGCTCGAAATTGAACAACGGAAGCTCTCGAGAAATTCAAATGGTCATAACTTTTCACTCGGATATCCGATTCTGGCGCATCACATATCGAGACGCTCGGAATTGAACAACAGAAGCTATGAAGAAATTCAAATGGTCATAACTTTTCCCTCGAATGTCCGATTAAGGTGCATGACATATCGGGACGCTCGAAATTGAACAACGGAAGCTATGAATAAATTCAAATGGTCATAACTTTTCAGTCGGATGTCCGATTCAGGTGCATCACATATCGGGACGCTCAAAATTGAACAACGGAAGCTCTCGAGAAACTCAAATGCTCATAACTTTTCACACGGAGGTCCGATTCAGGCACTTAATATATAGAGATGCTCGAAATTAACAACGGAAATTCTCGTGAAATTGAAATGGTCATAACTTTTCACTCGGATGTGCAATTCAGGTGCATCACATATCGACACGCTCGAAATTGAAAGACAGGAGCTCTTGAGAAATTCAAATGGTCAAAACTTTTCACACGGATGTCCAATTCAGGCGGATCACATATCGAGACGCACGAAATTGAACAACAGAAGCTCTTAAAAAATTCAAATGCTAATAACTTTTCACTTGGATGTCCTATTCAGGCGCATCACATATCGTGACGCTCGTAATTGAACAATCGAAGCTCTCGAGAAATTCAAATCGTCAAAACTTTTCACACGGAGGTCTGATTCAGGCGCATGATATATCGAGACGTTTGTAATTGAACAACGGAAGCCCTCGAGAAATTCAAATGGTCATAACTTTGCACTAGGATTTCCGATTCAGGTGCATCACATATCGAGACGCTCGAAATTGAACAACGGAAGCTCTCGAGAAATTCAAATGGTCATAACTTTTCACACGGAGGTCCAATTCAGGCGTATCACATATCGAGACGCTCGAAATTGAACAACGGAAGATCTGAAAAAATTCAATTGCTAATAACTTTTCACTCGGATGTCCGATTCAGGCGCATCACATATCATGACGCTCTTAATTGAACAACGGAAGCCCTCGAGAAATTCAAATGGTCATAACTTTGCACTTGGATGTCCGATTCAGGAACATCACATATCGAGACGCTCGAAATTGAACAACGGAAGCACTCAAGAAATTCGAATGGTCAAAACTTTTCACACGAAGGTCCAATTCAGGCGCATCACATATCGAGACGCACGAAATTGAACAACGGAAGCTCTAAAAAAATTCAAATGCTAATTACTTTTCACTCGGATGTCCTATTCAGGCGCATCACATATCGTGACGCTCGAAATTGAACAATCGAAGCTCTCGAGAAATTCAAATCGTCAAAACTTTTCACACGGAGGTCTGATTCAGGCGCATGATATATCGAGACGTTTGTAATTGAACAACGGAAGCCCTCGAGAAATTCAAATGGTCATAACTTTGCACTTGGATGTCCGATTCAGGAGCATCACATATCGAGACGCTCGAAATTGAACAACGGAAGCTCTCGAGAAATTCAAATGGTCATAACTTTTCACACGGAGGTCCAATTCAGGCGTATCACATATCGAGACGCTCGAAATTGAACAACGGAAGATCTGAAAAAATTCAAATGCTCATAACTTTTTCACTCAGATGTCCGATTTAGGCGCATCACATATCGGTGACGCTCGTAATTGAACAACGGAAGCTCTCGAGAAATTCCAATGTTCAAAACTTTTCACACGGAGGTCCGATTCAGGCGCATGATATATCGAGACGTTCGTAATTGAACAACGGAAGCCCTTGAGAAATTCAAATGGTCATAACTTTGCACTAGAATGTCCGACTCAGGAGCATCACATATCCGAGACGCTCGAAACTAGAACAACGGAAGCTCTCGAGAAATTCAAATGGTCATAACTTTTCACACGGAGGTCCGATTCAGGCGCATCTCATATCGCGACGCTCGAAATTAAACAACGGAAGCTATGAATAAATTCAAATGGTCATAACTTTTCAGTCGGATGTCTGATTCAGGTGCATCACATATCGAGACGCACGAAATTGAACAACGGAAGCTCTCCAAAAATTCAAATGGTCATAACTTTTCAGTCGGATGTCCGATTCAGGCACTTAATATATCGAGATGCTCAAAATTGAAAAACGGAAGCTTTCGAGAAATTCAAATGGTCATAACTTCTCACACGGAGGTCCGATTCAGGCGCTTACTATATAGAGATGGTCATAACTTTTCACTCGGATGTGCGATTCAGGTTGATCACATATCGAGACTCTCGAAATTGAACAACAGGAGCTCTCGA
>NW_024464852.1:8099-9525 GCF_000004515.6 Glycine max
TCAGTCGGATGTCAGATTCACGCGCTTTATATATCGAGATGCTAAAAATTGAAAAACGGAAGCTTTCGAGAAATTCAAATGGTCATAACTTCTCACACGGAGGTCCGATTCAGGCGCTTACTATATAGAGATGGTCATAACTTTTCACTCGGATGTGCGATTCAGGTTGATCACATATCGAGACTCTCGAAATTGAACAACAGGAGCTCTCGATAAATTCAAATGGTAAGAACTTTTCACACGGAGGTCAAATTTAGGCGCATCACATATCGAGACGCTCAAAATTGAACAACGGAAGCTCTGAAAAAATTCAAATGCTAATAACTTTTCACTCGGATGTCCAATTTAGGCGCATCACATATCGAGACGCTCGAAATTGAACAACGGATGCTCTCGAGAAATTCAAATGGTCATAAACTTTTCACTCGGATGTGCAATTCAGGTGCATCACATATCGACACGCTCGAAATTGAACAACAGGAGCTCTCGAGAAATTCAAATGGTCAAAACTTTTCACACGGAGGTCCAATTCAGGCGCATCACATATCGAGACGCTCGAAATTGAACAACGGAAGCTCTGATAAAATTCAAATGCTAATAACTTTTCACTCCGATGTCCGATTCAGAAGCATCACATATCGAGAAGCTCGAAATTGAACAGTGGAAGCTCTCGAGATATTCAAATGGTCATAACTTTTCACACAGAGGTCCGATTCAGGCGCATTATATATCGAGACGCTAGAAATTGAACAACGGAAGCTCTCGAGAAATTCAAATGGTCATAACTTTTCACTCGGATGTCCGATTCAGGCGCATCACATATCGAGACGCTCGAAATTTAAGAACGGAAGCTCTCGAGAAATTCAAATGGTCAAAACCTTTCACACGGAGGTCCAATTTAGGCACATTATATATCTAGATGCTCAAAATTGAACAACGGAAGCTCTCGAGAAATTCAAATGGTCATAACTTTTCACTCGGATGTCCGATTCAGGCGCATCATATATCGAGACGCTCGGAATTGAACAACAGAAGCTATGAAGAAATTCAAATGGTCATAACTTTTCACTCGAATGTCCGATTCAGGTGCATCACATATCGAGACGCTAAAAATTGAAAAACGGAAGCTCTCGAGAAATTCAAATGGTCATAACTTTTCATACGGAGGTCCGATTCGGGCACTTAATATATAGAGATGCTCGAAATTAACAACGGAAATTCTCGAGAAATTGAAATGGTCATAACTTTTCACTCGGATGTGCAATTCAGGTGCATCACATATCGACACGCTCGAAATTGAACAACAGGAGCTCTCGAGAAATTCAAATGGTCAAAACTTTTCACACGGAGGTCCAATTCACGGTGCATCACATATCGAGACGCTCGAAATTGACAACGGAAGCTCTGAAAATTCAATGCTATAACT
>NW_024464852.1:9983-14627 GCF_000004515.6 Glycine max
CTTTTCACACGGAAGTCCGATTCAGGCACTTAATGTATAGATATGCTCGAAATTAACAACAGAAATTCTCGACAAATTGAAATGGTCATAACTTTTCACTCGGATGTGCAATTCAAGGGCATCACATATCGACACGCTCGAAATTGAACAACAGGAGCTCTCGAGAAATTCAAATCGTCAAAACTTTTCACACGGAGGTCCAATTCAGGCGCATCTCATATCGCGACGCTCGAAATTAAACAACGGAAGCTATGAATAAATTCAAATGGTCATAACTTTTCAGTCGGATGTCCGATTCAGGAGCATCACATATCGAGACGCTCGAAATTGAACAACGGAAGCTCTCCAAAAATTCAAATGGTCATAACTTTTCAGTCGGAAGTCCGATTCAGGCACTTAATATATCGAGATGCTCAAAATTGAAAAACGGAAGCTTTCGAGAAATTCAAATGGTCATAACTTCTCACACGGAGGTCCGATTCAGGCGCTTACTATATAGAGATGCTCGAAATTGAACAACAGAAAATCTCGAAAACTTGGAATGGTCATAACTTTTCACTCGGATGTGCGATTCAGGTTGATCACATCGATATTGAACAATAGGAGCTCTCGATAAATTCAAATGGTCAGAACTTTTCACACGGAGGTCAAATTTAGGTGCATCACATATTGAGACGCTCAAAATTGAACAACGGAAGCTCTGAAAAAATTCAAATGCTAATAACTTTTCACTCAGTTGTCCAATTCAGGCGCATCACATATCGAGACGCTCGAAATTGAACAACGGATGCTCTCGAGAAATTCAAATGCTCATAACTTTTCAGTCGGATCTCCGATTCAGGCGATTAATATATCGAGATGCTCGAAATTGAACAACGGAAGCTCTCTAGAAATTCAAATGGTCATAACTTTTCACTCGGTTGTCCGATTCAGGCGCATCACATCTCGAGACGCTCGGAATTGAACAACAGAAGCTATGAAGAAATTCAAATGGTCATAACTTTTCCCTCGAATGTCCGATTAAGGTGCATCACATATCGCGACGCTTGAAATTGAACAACGGAAGCTATGAATAAATTCAAATGGTCATAACTTTTCTGTCGGATGTCCGATTCAGGTGCATCACATATCGAGACGCTCGAAATTGAACAACGGAAGCTCTCGAGAAATTCAAATGCTCATAACTTTTCACACGGAGGTCCGATTCAGGCACTTAATATATAGAGATGCTCGAAATTAACAACGGATATTCTCGAGAAATTGAAATGGTCATAACTTTTTACTCGGGATGTGCAATTCAGGTGCATCACATATCGACACGCTCGAAATTGAACAACAAGAGCTCTCGAGAAATTCAAATGGTCAAAACTTTTCACACGGAGGGTCCGATTCAGGCGCTTCACATATCGAGACGCATGAAATTGAACAACGGAAGCTCTGAAAAATTCTAAAGCTAATAACTTTTCACTCGGATGTCCGATTCAGGCGCATCACATATCGTGACGCTCGTAATTGAACAACGGAAGCTCTCGAGAAATTCAAATGGTCAAACGTTTCACACGGGTCCGATTAGGCGCATGATATATGAGACGCTCGTAATTGAACAATGGAAGCTCTGATAAAATTCAAATGCTAATAACTTTTCACACGGAGGTCCGATTCAGGCACTTAATATATAGAGATGCTCGAAATTAACAACGGAATTCTCGAGAAATTGAAATGGTCATAACTTTTCACTCGGATGTGCAATTCAGGTGCATCACATATCGACACGCTCGAAATTGAACAACAAGAGCTCTCGAGAAATTCAAATGGTCAAAACTTTTCACACGGAGGTCCAATTCAGGCGCATCACATATCGAGACGCTCGAAATTGAACAACGGAAGCTCTGATAAAATTCAAATGCTAATAACTTTTCACTCCGATGTCCGATTCAGGAGCGTCACATATCGAGACGCTCGAAATTGAACAGTGGAAGCTCTCGAGATATTCAAATGGTCATAACTTTTCACACAGAGGTCCGATTCAGGCGCATAATATATCGAGACGCTAGAAATTGAACAACGGAAGCTCTCGAGAAATTCAAATGGTCATAACTTTTCACTCGGATGTCCGATTCAGGCGCATCACATATCGAGACGCTCGAAATTGAACAACGGAAGCTCTCGAGAAATTCAAATGGTCAAAACCTGTCACACGGAGTCCAATTCAGGCACATTATATATCGAGACGCTCGAAATTGAACAACGGAAGCTCTCGAGAAATCAAATGGTCATAACTTTTCACTCAGATGTCCGATTCAGACGCATCACATATCGAGACGCTCGGAATTGAACAACAGAAGCTATGAAGAATTTCAAATGGTCATACCTTGTCACTAGAATGTCCGATTCAGGTGCATCACATATCGAGACGCTAAAAATTGAAAAACGGAAGCTCTCGAGAAATTCAAATGGTCATAACTTTTCATACGGAGGTCCGATTCGGGCACTTAATATATAGAGATGCTCGAAATTAACAACGGAAATTCTCGAGAAATTGAAATGGTCATAACTTTTCACTCGGATGTGCAATTCAGGCGCATCACATATCGACACGCTCGAAATTGAACAACAGGAGCTCTCGAGAAATTCAAATGGTCATAACTTTTCATACGGAGGTCCGATTCGGGCACTTAATATATAGAGATGCTCGAAATTGAAAAATGCAATTTCTCGAGAAATTCAAATGGTCATAACTTTTCACTCAAATGTTTGATTCAGGCACTTAATATATCGAGACGCTCAAAATTGAAAAACGGAAGCTCCTGAGAAATTCAAATGGTCAAAACTTTTCACACGGAGGTCCGATTCAGGCGCTTACTATATTGTGATGCTCGAAATTGAAAAATGCAAATTCTCGAGAAACTGAAATGGTCATAACTTTTCACTCGGATGTGCAATTCAGGTGCATCACATATCGACACGCTCGAAATTGAACAACAGGAGCTCTCGAAAAATTCAAATGGTCAAAACTTTTCACACGGAGGTCCAATTCAGGCGCATCACATATCGAGACGCTCGAAATTGAACAACGGAAGCTATGAAAAAATTCAAATGCTAATAACTTTTCACTCGGATGTCCAATTCAGGCGCATCACATATCGAGACGCTCGAAATTGAACAACGGAAGCTCTCGAGAAATTCAAATGGTCATAACTTTTCAGTCGGATCTCCGATTCAGGCGATTAATATATGAGATGCTCGAAATTGAACAACGGAAGCTCTCGAGAAATTCAAATGGTCATAACTTTTCACTCGGATGTCCGATTCAGGCGCATCATATATCGAGACGCTCGGAATTGAACAACAGAAGCTATGAAGAAATTCAAATGGTCATAACTTTTCACTCGAATGTCCGATTCAGGTGCATTACATATCGTGACGCTTGAAATTGAACAACGGAAGCTCTCGAGAAATTCAAATGGTCATAACTTTTCACTCGGATGTCCGATTCAGGCGCATCATATATCGAGACGCTCGGAATTGAACAACATAAGCTATGAAGAAATTCAAATGGTCATAACTTTTCATACGGAGGTCCAATTCAGGCGATTACTATATAGAGATGCTCGAAATTAACTACGGAAATTCTCGAGAAATTGAAAGATTCATAACTTTGCACTTGGATGTCCGATTCAGGAGCATCACATATCGAGACGCTCGAAATTGAACAACGGAAGCTCTCGAGAAATTCAAATGGTCAAAACTTTTCACACGGAGGTCCAATTCAGGCGTATCACATATCTAGACGCATTAAATTGAACAACGGAAGCTCTGAAAAAATTCAAATGCTAATAACTTTTCACTCGGATGTCCGATTCAGGCGCATCATATATCGAGACGTTCGTAATTGAACAACGGAAGCCCTCGAGAAATTCAAATGGTCATAACTTTGCACTTGGATGTCCGATTTAAGAGCATCACATATCGAGACGCTCGAATTGACAACAGAAGCTATGAAGAATTCAAATGGTCATAACTTTTCACTCGAATGTCCGATTCAGGTGCATCACATATCGCGACGCTCGAAATTGAACAACGGAAGCTCTCGAGAAATTCAAATGGTCATAACTTTTCATACGGAGGTCCAATTCAGGCGATTACTATATAGAGATGCTCGAAATTAACAACGGAAATTCTCGAGAAATTGAAAGGTGCATAACTTTGCACTTGGATGTCCGATTCAGGAGCATCACATATCTAGACGCTCGAAATTGAACAACGGAAGCTCTTGTGAAATTCAAATGGTCAAAACTTTTCATACGGAGGTCCAATTCAGGCGCATCAATAATCGAGACGCACGAAATTGAACAACGGAAGCTCTGAAAAAATTCAAATGCTAATAACTTTGCACTTGGATGTCCGATTCAGGAGCATCACATATCGAGACGCTCGAAATTGAACAACGGAAGCTCTCGAGAAATTCAAATGGTCAAAACTTTTCACACGGAGGTCCAATTCAGGCGCATCACATATCTAGACGCATGAAATTGAACAACGGAAGCTCTGATAAAATTCAAATGCTAATAACTTTTCACTCGGATGTCCGATTCAGGCGCATCATATATCGAGACGTTCGTAATTGAACAACGGAAGCCCTCG
>NW_024464852.1:14795-15801 GCF_000004515.6 Glycine max
ACAACGGAAGCTCTCGAGAAATTCAAATGGTCATAACTTTTCATACGGAGGTCCAATTCAGGCGATTACTATATAGAGATGCTCGAAATTAACAACGGAAATTCTCGAGAAATTGAAAGGTGCATAACTTTGCACTTGGATGTCCGATTCAGGAGTATCACATATCGAGACGCTCGAAATTGAACAACAGAAGCTCTCGAGAAATTCAAATGGTCAAAACTTTTCACACGGAGGTCCAATTCAGGCGCATCACATATCTAGACGCATGAAATTTAACAACGGAAGCTCTGAAGAAATTCAAATGCTAATAACTTTTCACTCGGATGTCCGATTCAGGCGCATCACATATCGTGACGCTCGTAATTGAACAACGGAAGCTGTCGAAAAATTTAAATGGTCAAAAATTTTCACACGGAGGTCCGTTTCAGGCGCATGATATATCGAGACATTCGTAATTCAACAACGAAAGACCTCGAGAAATTCAAATTGTCATAACTTTGCACTTGGATGTCCGATTTAGGAGCATCACATATTGAGACGCTCGAAATTGAACAACGAAAGCTCTCGAGAAATTTAAATGTTTATAACTTTTCACACGGAAGTCCAATTCTGGTGCATCACATATCGACACGCTCGAAATGGAACAACAGGAGCTCTCGAAAAATTCAAATGGTCATAACTTTTCACACGGAGGTCCAATTCAGGCGCATCACATATCGAGACGCTCGAAATTGAACAACGGAAGCTCTGAAAAAATTCAAATGCTAATAACTTTTCACTCGGATTTCCGATTCAGGCGCATGATATATCGAGACGTTCGTAATTGAACAACGGAAGCCCTCGAGAAATTCAAATGGTCATAACTTTGCACTTGGATGTCCGATTCAGGCGATTAATATATCGAGATGCTCGAAATTGAACAACGGAAGCTCTCGAGAAATTAAAAGGTTCAAAACTTTGCACTTGGATGTCCGATTCAGGAGCATCACATATCGAGACGCTCGAC
>NW_024464853.1:0-10313 GCF_000004515.6 Glycine max
TTTGTGAGTTGATTTTAGCCTTTGTTTCACTTGGTTATTTATCAACTCATTTAAAATAACTTTCAAAGTAAGATGTCCGATTGGAGCTTATTTACCTTTTTTTGATTAACAGAGGTTATAGTATGAACGATCGGTTGAATTTTATTTTAAAAATGATTAAATGAGATTACAACATAAATGATCGGTTGAAATTCATTTTATCATTTATTAGGCGAAATAACGGCTAAACGATCGGTCGAAGCTAGTTAAAAATGGAAGAAAAAGATACCGATATGAAGAGGAAAGCAAACAAAGCAAGAATCGACCACTAAGGGTACATAGAATGAATTAAAAGCTTTGAAATTGAAAACTAACCGGTTGAAGCTCGATGAATGATGAAGAACGAACAAAGAACGACAAAGAACGACGAAGAACGTCCACGAAATTGATCATGAAAACGTCTCAGAAGTTTTACGGAAGCGTCTCGACTTGGATTTTTTCTTTCTTTCTTCTTCTCCTCACTAATTTTAAGTGATTCCTGAGCTTCCAGGGTGCTGGGGACCTTCCCTCAGCCTCCCACGCCCCTTTTATAGCCAAAATAGGGGAGGTGGTTGTCGCCCAGACGAGCTGGTTGCTTCTTGACAAATTTTCCTGAGTGCACCCCCAAATTGATTAGTTCACCCCATCCAGAATGTTCCTCATCACATAGGTTGATGTCAAAAGATATTATAAAAATACATACATTTCATACACAAACAAAATTGTACAAGATGATGTGGTATTTTTATTTTTTTGAACATTCATGTCATTTAATTATGCTAGTATCAAAAATAAGTAAAACATATTAACAAATGGTAAAAATTTAGTTTATAAACTAATAATTTGTTCAACAATGACAAAATTTTGTAATATTTACTTTCTAAGTCAGTGTATCTAGTCTATTGATTCTCTCTTCAATATCCATTACTCCTTCAATAAACTGTCTTCATTCATTCATCTCACTTCCATTTTTACAATCTTCCTCCAAAGCCTCCATCAGTGGTTCAATGGTGTCTTGGGACGTAATTCCAAATTGAATAATTTTCAAAGGAGAAAATTCAGGTGGAAACACCAACATCATTGCATAGACTGCTCTTTCGCCGAGTAATATTCTTTGCAAAATCATGATGACAATACAAAATTGATTGCTTCCACCATACTACATAATGTGTGGTGACATCTCCCTCAAAAAAGCCAAGCAGGAAAATACAAATTCCCATTAGATATGGGTACATAGTAATTTTTCCATGCATAGCCAATCTTTATGTGATAGGTACTTTTGTATAATACATTTGTGTGACAACAAGCATTGAAACTCCCATGCACATAGCAAACAAAACTATGTTTATTTATCAAACATATTGAACATAAGGGTGCCAAGGAAAGTAGTCCGTAGGTGAATCCAGGGCAAATCTCCTACCGTCAATTTTCAAGGGATTAAGCTTGTGCCACCTACATAGCATAGGTTTTTCATGGTTGATCAACCAAGGCTGTGGTAGCAAAAGGGTGACCAAAGAGTTACCTCTTATCATCAGCCAAACTAACTATAGTTTTCTTCAATAGACCTAAATCATTTTATATGTTGGCTTAAACTATTGCTCCCAAAGCTGATTCTCTACAGCTAGATAAACAACAATAAGGAAAAAAAACTTGCTCACCAAGCCATTGGGAGAGAAATCAATCTCTGCCAACCAAGATGGAAGGAATGTTTTACACTCCATTTCACTCCCACTATTGACAAATATCCATCCTTGCTAATGTATAAACCCCACCCTTTTAATTCCTTGTAGTTTTTTTTCCTATTGTATGCATCAATTTCATCTCCACTTTTATCATTTCCTATCTTCAAAATGGGGTGAAGATGGGATCATGAACAATTGGAAAATTCTCCAACACCATCACATCCTCCAAGGTGTGTTTTTTTCCCACCTTACAATAACTAAAATGTATTTGTCTCAGGACACCACTTGTCAACAACCCCAAAGCACATGTTTTCATTTTTTACTATGAAGCACTTGGGTTGAAACATGTGTTTTGGGTTGTTGAGAAGTTGTGTCCTTAGAAATATACCTTTTTGTGGCCCTCGGGTGAGAAAAATGTCACCTTGGAGGATGTGATGGTGTTGGAGGGTTTTGCAATTGTTGGTGATCCTATCTTTACTCCATTTCAAAGCTAGGAAATAATGAAGGTGGAGAAGAAATTGATACATAGAACAAGACAACAATAATCTCCAAGGAGTAAAAAGAGTGGGGTTTATATATACATTAGCATGGATGAATTTTTGTCAATAGTGGGAGTGAAATTGAGCATGAAACATCCCTTGCACCTTGCTTGGCAATGATTGGTTTCAGTCCTAGTGGCATGGTGAGAAAGTTTGATTTCCTTATTTGTTGTTCATCTTGATGGAGAGAATCAGCTTTGTGACCAACAATTTTATCCAACATATAAAATGATTTAGGTCTATCGAAGAAACAAATAATATGTTTGACTGATAATGAATTGGAATTGTAGTTAACTCTTTGGTCACCCTTTTACTACTTGGTCCAAACTTGGGTGTAGGAGAGATTAACAAATTAGCAGCCATAGCCTAGGCTGATTAACAATGAAGAACCTATGCTATTTAGGTGGAACAAGCTTAATCAATTGAAAATTCACGGTGTGAGATTTTCCCTGGACTCTACTAGGGGCTATTTTCTTTGGCACCCTTAATTATGTTCAATTTGTAGGTAAGTTTATGTCTTTTTATCCAAAAAAGGAAACTTGGTTACCATGTGAGAGTAATTTGGTTAAATGAAAATAGTTTTGGTTGTTATATGCATGAGTATTTCGATGCTTGTTTGCAACAATGTATTATACAAAAGTACCTACCATAAAGAGAGTGGCTATGCAATTTGGAATGCATCAAGAAGTTTTAGATTGTGTGATTACATTCTCTGGCACCAAAGCTATTGCATTGAAAAATTACTGTATACCCAAAATTACTTTAAAAAATTGTAAAGAATATTACTTCGAGAAAGAGGAGCCTAAAGCTGCTCTGTTATCATGAACCTCATGTATCAAAAGCAAATACAAATGGTAATGATGCTGATGCTACACCTGAATTTTCTCCTTTGAAAACTATTCAATTTGAAAATCCTTCTCAAGACACTGTTGACCCAATAGATGGAGGCTTTGGAGGAAGATTATGGAGATGGAAATGGGAAGAATGAATCAAGGAAGTTTATTGAGGGGTTATTGGATCTTGAATAGAGAATAAATAGACTGGAGATAGTGACTAAGAAATTATAAAGATAGATAAATTTGGTCGCTATTGAACAAATTATTCTTATAAACCAAATCTTTAGCTTTCGTTAATATGTTTTACTTATTTCTTATACTAGCAAAATTACATGGTATGAATGTTCAGCCTAAAAAGAAAATATGACATGATGTTGTATATATGGTTTAGCACTGGTACATTAATGCCTTGGTTTCGCAATGCAACTTTTTATTATTTATAGTGAAATTCAGGTCAGACGCTATATATAAGTATTTGTTTATGTATTACATGGTTTCAAACATGGATCAGTAATTTTTAACCAAATTTAGGCCATTATTTGGAACCCGTGGTCGTGTTTAGGATCCTATTGGAAAATTGTATTTATTAAAAAAGACAAATATTATTTGAGTATAATGTGCTACCATATTGACTCATCTTCCAAAAGTAAAGAACATAGTATAGGAAGATTTTTTATTCTTCTACCAAATTAAAAAAATTATTTCTGATGTTATCAAAAATTATTTTTCCTTCCTTTTATTTTCCATCTAAACATTTACCTATCAATTTTAGGAAACCAATAGGATCTTGAAACCTATGATTCTCACAAACAACAAATAAATAGATAATGTGTACCTCTCTCCGTAGGAAGACATGTACCTTTCTCTATAAGAAGACTTCTCTCCGGTGTGCTTTGATTTCCTTCGAAGAGGAGAGAAATAAGATTTCACTTCCTTAGACCTTTCTTTCTGCTTCTCTCTACGTTCCTGATGGCTATAGGTGAGAGAAAACATTTTTATGTCTGGAAGGGGACCTTATTTCACGTTAGTGGGTATTAACCCCCTTTTATAACCACTACTCCCATCAAGTAGCAGTTAACTCTATAAACTTCTCCTATTAACCCCAATTACAATTTATTCTTTAATTATTAATTATTTATTTATTAGTCCCTACATTAGTCACATGCCTTTCACATGAAACATTAATTCTAACATTCTCCCACTTGGCTCATGTGACATTAATAAACATTATGGACTAAATAAATAAATAGATTAACTAACATAATGCGCATTAAAAATGACTAAATTGTTTTATACATTGGGTACATCATAATTTCATGATTAAGAATTGGAACTAATTCAAGTCATGGCGGTTGTATATCATCTAATCGACATAGTCCCTTCCATGTACTACAAATTAGTCTTCTCCTTAATATGACCATTAGTTAGGAGTACATAATTGGTCCAACATAATGTCTTCATTCAAGACAAAACCTGTTAACATTACTCTAACACAAACATGCATGCAGACATAGAGAACAGGTAATCAGAAACATATCATAATTGAGCTCAGAGTGTCACAAAAATGCATAATATGAATTATACTTAATGATCATCAACAACAATAATGTCCATACTTTCAACATGTTCTATAATGTCTTGGGTGGTAATCCCTTATTCAAAGGGTCAGCTATCATAAGGTTTGTGCTAATATGTTCTATCAATACTCTTTGTTTCTGAACTTTTTCCTTCACGACAAAGTACTTCAATTTCATATGCTTAGCACCGTTAGAGTGCTTATCGTTCTTACAAAAATATTGTTGCGGAGTTATCACAATACATTTTCAGTAGTCGAGCAATACTGTCGATAATTCCAAGCCCTGAAATAATGTTCCGTAGCCAATTAGCCTGAATTGTAGCCTCAAAACATACTACAAATTCAGCTTTCAGATGTAACAACAACTGATGCATACAATATTGCTTCCATTTGTTTTCATTTCATATCATTTCTAGGACATTGTGCGAGACTAAATTTGTCTCCTCTCTAAATAAGAATAGGTGATATTAAACACCTTTTCAGCTTGAATCTCTCTAGTACTTTATTGATATACACTTTCTGAGGTAAGCCTAACAATCGTTGTGATCTATTACATAATATTTTTATTCCTATCACATAGCTTGCCTTACCCATATCCTTCATTTCAAAGTTACTAGAAAGAAACTTCTTAGTCTCATGAAGAGGATCAAGATCGTTAGTTGCAAGCAAGATATCATATACAGAATAAAAAATAACCTTAGTCCCACTGACCTTCAGATATATATACATTGATCTATAGTATTTTCCTTAAATCCAAAGGAAACAATGGTATCATTAAACTTCAAATACCATTGGCGGGAAGCTTGTTTAAGACTGTATATTAATTTCTTTAATTTGCATACCATGTGTTCCATTCCTTCAACTGAGAACCCCATTGGTTGGTCCATATAAACCTTCTCCTCTAAATCTCCATCAAGAAAGGCAGTTTTCACATCCATTTGTTGTAGCTCCAAGTCATAATGGGCTACTAATGTCATGATAATCTTGAAAGAATCCTTTCATGAGACCGGTAAGAACATCTCTTTATAATCAATGCCATATTTTTGAGTAAACCCCTTAGCAACAAGTCTAGCCTTATAATGTTCAAGGTTGTCATGAGAGTCATGTTTTAGTCTTGAAGACCCACTTACAACCAACTCTCTTACAATCCTTTGGCAATTCTATAAGGTCCCAAACACCATTATGTTCCATGGAATTTATCTCTTCTTTCATGACATTTAACCACTTCTCAGAATTATCACACCTTACAACTTGTGAAAACAAAACTGGATCATTATCATTAATGCTTAAGTTTGTTTCTGTTTCATGTAGGTATACCACATAATCATTCAAAATAGCTGGTCTCCTTTCTCATTGAGACCTCCTTAATGCTACTTCTTGTGGTTCTTCCATAATAGGTTCATTATCCATCATGGGTTCATTATTGTGTTGCTCATCTTCATTAATTTTGTAACAACAACTAAAAAGAGCAATCACCTTACTGTTAGAGGCACAAGCTAAAAGGAATTGCACTCTAACTTCTTTAATTTCCACTTCTCGTGGAATTGCACTCCTACTGATTTCATCATTTTCAATGAACCTTGGATTTCCAGTTTCGACAATTCTCATACTATGATTAGGACAATAAAACATATACCCCTTTGATTGTTCTTGCATTCAATTTTCTTTCTTGCGGATTATAAATCCTTATTTCTGCCTGACAACCCCAAACATGCAGGTGCCTTATACTAGATGTCCTACTTGTCCACAGTTCAAAAGGTGTCTTTGGAACTGCCTTACTAGGAACCCTATTCGACAATTACATGGCATTTTTCAAGGCATACATCCACAAAGATATGGGTAAAGTCAAATTGATTAACATATTCCTAACCATATCCATTAAAGTTCTATTATGCCTTTCTGATACACCATTTTATTGTGGTGTACCGAGCATTGTGTATTGCGCACAAATGCCATGTTTCTAAAGAAGCTTAGCAAATGGACCTGGGTGTTGCCCAGTTTCATCATATCTTCCGTAATATTCACCACATCTATCATATCTAATAATTTTCACATTTCTGTCTAATTGTCTCACTACTAAAATAACAGCTTTCTACATCGCCCAATTAACATCGGTTATAGCTAAAACCGATGTTAACGAAAGCGCGGTGGCATTTTTGTAAATAAGTAGACTTAGTTAACATTAGTTTTTCCAAAACCGATGTTAACTACTCCATAGTAACATCGATTATTTTAATAACCCATGTTACTATGGAGTAGTTAACATCGGTTTTGTAAAAACTGATGTTATCGAGTCGATGTTAACATCGGTTTTATTATAACCGATGTTACGTAGTTGATGTTAACATCGGTTAGTTTTAAAAAACCGATGTTGTTATCATTATAAATTAAACTTTTGAAATTGCACAACCCGCGCTTGAACCCTATCGTTCTTCTTCTTTCTCCTTGTGCTTGAACCCTATCGTTCTTCTTCTTTCTCCTTGTGTCAAAGTCGCCTGCGCTTCCGTGACTGCAACCACATTGTGGAGATCGTGTCTGTGGAGATCGTCTTTGGCACTTATCCATTGAGGTACGTCCTTTAGTTTTAACATTAGGCGTTCGTCGTTTTAACCCAGGGCTTTATTGTTGTTTCTCCTTCTGCCTTAGTTCGTGTTTGTCACAAACTGGGCTGCGCTTCCCTGACTGCAACCACATTGTCGAGTTCGCGTTTGTGGAGTTCGTGTCTGCGCTTCCATCGAAGGTATGTCTCTGTTGTATGTTGATGATGAAAATCCATTGTTCAATGGTGTGTCTTTGTTGTGATGTTTCGAAACCCTAGTTAGGCACAAAGGGTTAATCGTAACTGAATGTGTAGTGATTTAGGACCATATGTAACTGCCTTAAGCAGTTATTGCAGAATAAATTATGGAGTAACAGCAGGGGGGTTAGGCAGTTTTTAGTGGGTTTTCAGGAAGGGAGACATGAGGCTGTCAAATTTACATAAAGGGTTTCAGGGACAAAGCTTTTTTTTTTTTTTTTGCACAGCAAAAATCAATATATTATATATAAAGATCAGTACTAGGTGTACTGAAAATAAGATAGGAATACTAGGCAAAAAGAGCCTAAACCCCACTAGGGAGAAACGGTAGATATGACAACATACAAAGCAAACCCAACCCCTTTAAGAAAAAGCCTCCTTCAGATTAGTTGACCAGAAATTAAAATGCGATTGGAAACCCTTCTCCACACACTTGAGCCAGGACCAGGTGTGGAATAGAGCCTCATCCATGACCTTTTCTGGATTAAAAGGCTGATTATTGAAAATCATGCCATTTCTGTGATGCCAAATGGACACTGACAAAGCTATCTAGAGAAATTCCCATCTCTTGACTGTGTAGGTTGGCCTATTCCACTGAGAGAATTGCAGAAAATGATTCTTTGGGTCAGTGGGGAAGGGACCCACTCTATTAACCCATCTCAAAGGCTCCCACCAGAGACTCCTAGTCTTGGAGCAGTTGAAAAAAAGATGATTGACAGATTCTTCTTCAAGGTCACATAAGGGGCAACTATATGTATGCAATGACACTTGCCTCCTTTTAAGATTTTCCCTAGTAGGGAGCCTGTTCTTGAATAATCTCCATGAAAAAGCACTAGCTCTTGGGGGAATTTTCAGACTCCACATGATGTTAAGAACCCTGTCCTCAATAGCACTAGCATGACCCTCCTACAGCACTTTGTAAGCAGACTTTGTGGAATATAGGCCATTAGGATCAGACTTCCAACAAAGGAAATCCCTGCTGGAGTGATTGATGTTGCCTGACTCGATGTCAGCTATAAAATTAGCTACCATGTCAATTTCATGGTAAAAAAAGTTCCTTCTCCATGTTAGCTTCCATTCCCATCTCTCTTCCACAAAATTCCCCATAGAATTAATTGAGGAGGTCTGATGATTGCTTATTAAAAATAGAGTGGGATTAATTGAAGGGGCACATTCCGAGGCAACATTACAGTCAGCCCATAAATACTGACTTATCCTCCTATCAATGGCTTCGATTTTTGTTTCTTGGATACATAGAACATCAAGATTGTTGATCAAGGTCATTTTTATGATGGCTGACCACTTGACACCACTACCCAACCCTCTAGAGTTAAAGGACAAAATATTCATGAGTCAATATTGTCCTTTCCCAACACAGCTGTTAAATCTGCTGTATGTTCACTAGCAACCTTATCAGTCTCAGGGACAAAGCTTTGATTTACACAGAGGGTTTCAGGGACAAAGCTTTGATTTACATATTGAATTTCATCCTAATTTTTGACAAGTCATTGTTACTTCCATGAATATTGATATTGTATCATGCTTAATTATATGCATTTGCTTATTCTGATCATTGTGTGTTGTGTGATTATTTCTTCCATGCAGGTACATGATTCCTATTTGTTGTGAGAGTGAAATGATGGGCAGCAGCACCAACTGAGGTATGGTGATTGCTTAGGAATTCCTTGCTGTTTCATGGCATTCCTTTTGAACCTTAAAAGGTGCTTATGATGGCCTTTGGTTAAATTTCTGATTATATGTATTGGGGTCCTTGTGCTGGGTTATTGTTGGGTTTGTTTTGCTTTTTGGAAGGTGGCACTTTTGTGTCTTGTATCTTTTATTTTCAGTACCTGTGGTACTGTTCTGTTTAATAATTTTTTTTTGAACTGCAAAGATAATTTATATTTTTTTTTTTGGAAGGCAAAATTATAGTATTATTAATATAGAAACCATACAGTACCAGAGATACTGAGTGAAACAGATACAAAGCACTCAATGTGCCACCTTCCAAAAACAAACCCAACAAAAAGCCTCACTATTAGAGATAGATTACAAATTAACCGAAGGACTCCAGAAGATTGGTAGACACGCGCTTAAAGGATTATAAAGCCTTTCTCCGTAAGCTTTAAGCCAAGTCCACGCATGAAATAACGCATCATCCATCACTTTGGGAGGTTGAAATGGGGTGCCCTTAAACAGTAGGAAATTCCTATGCTGCCAAATAGTACTAGTTAAAGCAATCCACCAAATACAGTGCCTATTGTGATTCCTCTGTGCCCCAAACCCATCACTGAATTGGATAAAATGAGCAGCAGGATCATCTAAGAAAGCTCCCAAAGTCCGGGTCCAGTTCATGGATTCCCACCACAACCCTACAGTCATTCTGCAATGGAAGAAAAGGTGCCCAGCCTCCTCCTGGTGATTTCCACATAGAGGACACATAATATCCTGTAGAGCCACATGTCTCCTAAGCAAATTAGCCCTGGTAGGGAGCCTATCTCTAAACAACCTCCATGAGAACAACTCAACCCTTGGGGGAATTCTAAGCTTCCATAGAATCTTGAAGTTCCTGCTGTGCTGACCAGGTCTGTTGGTAGGTAGCAAGAGCCTATATGCTGACTTAGTAGAGTAGATCCCAATAGGGTCTGCTTTCCACAACATTGAGTCCTGCAGCTGCTGATGAATAGATATAGCAGATATATCATCCATGAAGGCTATAGCTTGCTCATTCTCGTGATCAAAGAGGTTCCTTCTCCATTTAAAATCCCAATTCCAAGTATTCTGATAAAACTTTCCCATTTTAGAGATGGGAAGGTATAGCTGACTGCTAGTCACAAATAATTGATTGTACTTCTGCTGAAGGCT
>NW_024464853.1:11261-12950 GCF_000004515.6 Glycine max
ATCCTCTAGATGGGACTAGTTCCTTTGTAGGGCTCCCATTTACTAGAATTGAGATGGTGGCTGATTGAAGGCAAGCAGAAATCCACTTCCTTCATATAGGACAGAATCCTAGCCTTGTCATCATATAGTCCAAGAAAGACCATGATACTGAATCATAAGCTTTTTCGAAATCCACTTTGAAAATCATAGCAGGCTTCTTTCTGTGAACAGCTTCATCCACCACTTCATTGAGAATCAGAATTCCATGGAGAATGTGCCTATTTTTTATGAACGCTGTCTGCCTTTCATCAATTAACTCATCCAGCAGAATCCTCAACCTATTTGCCAAGAGTTTTGCTATTACTTTATACATGCAGCCAATGAGAGAGATGGGCCTATAATCATTTAGAGACTGGGGTTGAGATATCTTAGGAATAAGAGCCACAAAAGATGCATTGCTGCCTCTAGGAAAGCTTCCATGAGCATGGAATTCATCCACAAATCTTCGAAAATCAGGTTTGAGCAGCCCCCAAAACTTCTTGATAAATCTAAAATTAAACCCATCTGGGCCCGGACATTTATCGCCATCACAACTCCAAATAGCATCTATGATTTCTGAATCAGAGAAAGGGGCAGTCAGCCCCTCTCTTTGATAATTAGAAGTACCAGTGGTACTACAGATTACAAAGACACATTTTTTTTTTGCACAGCAAAAATCAATATATTATATATGAAATTCAGTACTAGGTGTACTGAAGATACAAAGTTAAAAAGCAAGACAATTACAGTCTGCATCCCATTAGGAGAGACCGAATATAGCCCACAAAAATACAAACCCATCCCCTCTAAGAAAGAACATCCTTTAGATTGGTTGACCAGAAATTAAAGTGCATTTGGAAGTCCTTCTCCATGATAACTTCCATTCCCACCTACCCTCCATAAAATCTCCCATATAATTGATTGATGAATTCTGCTGTTTACTTATTAAATATAACTGGGGATATTTTCCTTGGAGAGTACAGTTGTCCTCCATTCATTTATGCTTCCAGAAATTGATGCTGGACCCCCTTCCCACTCTCCATTTTAAATTATCAGTTAAGCATTCATTGTGATGCTGCTGGAAGATACTCTTCAAATCCTACCACCATTGGGAAGTGAAATTCCTCTTTCCACCACAAATCAACTCCTTCCACCCACCATACTTAGAGATTAAAATTCTAGACCAAGGCTGGTCTTGATTGTTAGCCAGCTGCCACCCCCATTTGCCAAGTAAAGCCGCATTAAATTATTTTTTTTGAAAAGCAAAAGATAATTTATATATTAATCATAATAGGACACAGCAGCACCAGAAGTACTACTGGTGATTTACATAGATGCGGTGCATCTAAAACCGCCCACCATTACAGGATTAGAACAACAAAACCCCCCACAAATACAAGAGAACCTAATTTAGCAAAGAAGTCTCCAAGATTAGACGACCAATAGTTAAAGGAAGTGCAAAAAATTTTGTCCCTAGACTTCAACCATGATCACAAAAGGAATAAAGCATCCTCCATGACTTTTGGTGTTTCAAATCTTTTGCCTTGGAATATGAGAGGACAAAATTAATAAGAGTGATTTTGCCCCCCATTGATAGAGTTCTTTGCTTCCATTTTGCAAGTTTGACTTCAAACTTCCTTACAATAGGCTGCCACACGATCCAGCTCTTAC
>NW_024464853.1:13702-15713 GCF_000004515.6 Glycine max
GATTTAAACTCTCATAACTTGTTCATTGTTAGTGTTGAATATTTTTGTAATTTTATCTGCTGCCCTTCTCTATACATATGTTGTGCCTGCCACTTCCCTTCTCTCTCTCTTGTATTATCTTTTTTTTTTATCAGCAAAATTATAAGTTGTATTAATAACTGTGAGTACCAGAGGTACTAAATATACAAGGTAGAAACCAGCAGACTAGCAGAAGCATAGGTCCTACGAATCAGGTGGCAATCTAAATTTTTTTTTGGAAGGCAAAATATATATATTATTAATAGGTAAACTAGTACCAGTGGTACCAGAAATAAAAGTTACAAAGCACCAGAGTGCTGCCCTCCAACCAATAACCCACCCTAATACAACAGAATTAAGAAAGCCCAACAGAATATCCAAAGGAATTCGAAATATTTGAAGACCAATGATTTAAGCTAATATTGAAATCTTTATCTTTAGCCTTGAACCAGGACCAAACTAGGTATATAGCATGATCCATAACTTTATATGGATCAAAAGGTCTTCCTTGGAAAATCAGGTTGTTTCTATGGTGCCAGATAGAACTAGTCAAGGCACTCCACCATCCACCCCTTATGTCCTGATATACAGGGTTCCCAAAGCCTTCACAGAATTGAGTAAAGTGGCACTTTGGGTGACTTGGAAGGGGGCCTACTACCCGGATCCATCTCATGGATTCCCACCACAAACCTTTTGTCAGATTACAGTTGAA
This sequence comes from Glycine max, assembly GCF_000004515.6. Taxonomy (NCBI): domain Eukaryota; kingdom Viridiplantae; phylum Streptophyta; class Magnoliopsida; order Fabales; family Fabaceae; genus Glycine; species Glycine max. Next base: position 14,433 of record NW_024464853.1, read on the forward strand.
GAATAGGTGGCCCACATCCTCCTGTGCATTACCACACAAAGGGCAGTTTTGATCCTGGATAGTAATGTTTCTTCTTAGGAGATTGTCCTTGGTAGGTAGTCTCTTTTTAAGGAGTCTCCAACAGAAAACTGCTACCCGAGGGGGAATTTTCAACTTCCAGATTATGCTATATATCTTCCCATCTGAGTTTGATGTACTGGGTTTAGTGTAGAACTTGTAAGCTGATTTAGTAGTGTAATGCCCGTGGGGTTCAGCTAGCCACACCATAGAATCCTTACTATGCCTCTGGATAGGAATGGAGCTTATTTCCTCCATAAACTGCACAGCTATATCATTTTCATGATCAAATAGATTCCTCCTCCACCTGAGATCCCACTCCCAGCTATCATTATTAAAGTTACCCATGCTAGAGATGAGGGAACTTTGCTGTCTACTAATCCGAAAAAGTTGATTATATTTCTGCTCAAGAGTGTAGTCTGTCCCTAGCCACTTATCTGTCCAAAATTTGATTCTTTCCCCACTCCCAACCTTCCAGGTCAAATGCTGATTGAAAATATTAGGATCCAACTGATGATATAGCTTTCTAATATCCCTCCACCAATGGGAATGACCCCTCTTGTTAGAGCCAAGCTGGAATTCTGACCAATCCCCATATTTAGAATTTAGGACTCTTACCCAAAGCTGCTACCCTAATCAAAAAATGTTGTTGATAAATTACTAGACCAATAGTTGTAGGGCTGGGCAAAGCCTTTCTCCAGTTGTCTTGTCCGCAAATTCCCTTTTTTTTTGCTCAGCAAAATTAGATATTATATATATTGAAAATTACCAGTGGTACTAAGATTACATTGGTAGATATAAATGTGCATTTGGTTGCTGTTTTATAACAGAACCACTTACAACAAGCTAATTGATACATAGATTGTGAATCCTCTACAGCCTATTTACTAAACACTTCCTTTAGGTTGGAGGACCACTGATTAAAATGTGTTCCAAAGTCTGTCTCCATATTTCTAAATGGGCAGGCTCCTCCTCTACATCTCCACAAAATGGGCACTGTACCTCATTTAATTATCACAACCTGCCGCCTTCTAAGATTCATCCTTGTTGGAAGTCTGTCCCTAATTAGCCTCCAAGCAAAAACCAGTGATTTACTTGGTATTTTGAGCTTCCAAATGTCCACAAAGTCAAAATTCTGATTAGCTCCCATCTGTGCTTCCTATATCAAGTCATATCCGCTTTTTGTTGAGTAGTATCCAGTTTGATCATGCTTCCAGCTGCACC
>NW_024464854.1:0-13488 GCF_000004515.6 Glycine max
TTTTACTGTATAGACTCTAATTTAAGAGACCTATACTGGACCTCAAATTCATCTGCCTAGAGTACAATACATTAAATTCAAAGACAAATCATCGATATAAACAGCAATAATTTTAAAAATTTAGCAATGGGAGGGATGACCTGTTCAAATAATTAATAACCAAGAAAACAGTGTAAAAAGCACCTTAAATTTTGTGCCTTTTGCAAGTAGGCATCTTCAACTTTTACTTCAGCCCAATCAATCCTTAAACTCCAGTTAATGTTACAAAAGTCATTTCATTAATTGTGAGTTAACGAACATCGAAAAAGTGTTGACCATTGATTGTAAAAAAATCTAAACCATTGATTCTTACTAAATTTAAACCATTGATTCATATTTTATTTTTCAAAAGAAAAACATATTAACTTTAGCATTTCTTAATTTAGAAAATAAAAACAAAAAATAGCCAGAGCAGAACATATATGTCTTCTTGAAAACAAGAACATCAAAATCCAAGTTTTGATTAGAAACATGAACAAAAGCTATATTATAAAGAAGTACCATCCAGTTACTGGTACTATGTTCAATCAGATGCTGAACTTCAACAGGCCCCACAACTGTATGGCTGATCTTGCTGTACAAGACATATACAGTTATTCAACCATTTAGGAACCAATTAATGCCAATCAATTTTGAAAGAAAAAGATTAAGGAAAGGCAGACACTTTATTAATGGAATGGTAGTTGTTCACATTGACTTTCACTTTTGGGGTTGATGAATAGAGTGTATTTTTTATGCTCTGGATGGAAAAGTTTTAAGGGATTGTTTTAATTGTTAACAAAAAAGCAGTAAGTTGCCACTTGCTTCCATAGTGGATTGAATTTAAGTATTTAAAGAATTTCTAGGATTTCCTAAATTTGTCAATCTATTATGCTGTGGGCTATGATTTTCCTGATGCCATACAAGAAAATTGAGCAGCCAAATAGAATCAATGGATTCTTCTGACTTTCAAAGGGATAAAAATTGGTCTCTCAATCATGATATCAACAAGCTAAGTTTGTAATGTTGCTTGGATCATGCTGTTTTTGTTTTCAGAACATAAAGCATGTTATGTTCTGCCTTTTTTTTACTATTTTTTCATTTAAGAAGTTGGAAAAAATAAAGAAAATATAATATAAATCTTTTGGGGAGGAAATGAATTAATGCTTTAGATTTAGTACATTCACAGGGAAGGCCCTACTTCAATATTAGTGGGAGTTTATGGACTAATTGAGACAAAGTAAAAGTTGAAGGTGGCTATTTGCAGAAGGCATAATTATGAATTTTTCTCAATAATTAGTAGGGATAGAAAATCAAACTTGAGGTTGAGGGGATAAATACAGAATTGCTTTGGAGAAATGTCAATAAGTTCAAATACAACCTAAGAAAAGTGTTAAAGAGCAAATAGATTTGATGAAAGCAAGAAAACCAACTTGGTTCATAACAGGGCATACGTTCAGGTTTGCTCAATTGAATATACTCATTACTCAATAAATTATTTCCAACAATGAGGACCAGTACATGATATAAAAATGGCTAGTGTATTGACCAAAACACAAACAAATAAATAAACGGCGATAAATATGAAAGAGAAAGTATAAATAGATAAAAGCTTAAGAAAAGCGATGATTTTGTGTCCTTGACAAATACTACTACGGACCTAAATATAAACAAAATTAACTAACTTTTATGCTAATTAAGTTAGTAAATATCATCTAATTCGACTAATTACATTTAAGAAACAAACTTTTTTCCTAAAATACCCTTCAATGGAACCTAATATCAAGGACAAAAGGAGTCATTGGAAATAGAATCTGAATTAATTGAAGGGTATTTTTGAGATAGTATCATTAAATAGGGTGGAAGTAGTTAGAATTTACTTATATGTGTCAAAAAAGGTTTTTTTTTTGTTGCTTAAAATTGATCCGGAGGGAGTAATACTTATTCTAAGGACTTCATCATTGTATTTGAAAAGAACAATATAAAGAATCCCTACCGTCGGTGGTTCTGGTAATAGTTATCAAGTTGATAATAGATATAAATTGGTGCTTTCATTGGCTTAAGTACCTAAAAAAAATTGTAAACATAATCAAGAGACAATAAAAAGATCAGCGTTATCAGTAATTCTTTTGGCAAGATATTAGCATTTTAATTCCCAGCCCAAAATTATTTATTATAACTAAATGAGGGAGGACAAAGCATGCAAAGAATGTTATGAAAGTGAAGTAACAGTAGAACAGCATGAAAGAAAATATCATATAATGCCATGTCCTTTTGAACAATGCCAAAACCCATCACCATCTACTACCAGACATGATTTTCTTGGTTCATAATATCAACATCAGCACATATAATATTCTCTTGAAGGGTGGAAGATTCTTCACAGACTGTAATAACAAGATGCACATGGAAAACAGATAACTAGCTCCATTTTAAGTAGACAAGCTCTGCACCACTCTAAGGGTCCATTTGGTAGAGAGGAAGGAAATATAGTAGATTGAAATAGAAAAGGTGAATGGGAATAGGTGAGAAATAAAGTGGAAATTAAAGATGTTTGGCTGAAGAGAAATACAAAAGAAATAAGGAAACAAATAAAGAGATGAATGAAAATAGGTGAGAAATAGTGTGGAAAAATACTAGTGGACCCACCCCATTTCCACTCTATTTTCATTCAACAAACAACCAACATTATTTCCACTCTCCCCACCCTATTTCCATGTTGCCAAACAGGGCATACAAGATCACACTATGCCACTTTGGAAAGTATAAGGGTATGTTACTGAAGGGGTTTGTGAATCCTGAGGCAACTTTCAAAGATGTTTAAGGGGAACCCAACCAATCATTCAAATGGAAGATTAAGGAATTAAGTGCCACCGATCTATTTAATTCAAAATTACTGAATACTAAAGCAACAATCAATAAATGATGTAATTAATCTAAAATTGAACTATCACCTTTAAGAATCGTGAACAGTTTTTGGAGATTTAGTCATCTTTAATATATGTGACCTTGTTACTTCTAAATTCTTCAGGTACACAGTCAATGTGATACCTATCCACAATTTCAAAAACCTACAAATCCATAGGTCAAATAAATATTGTAGAAAGCATGGGGATTTAGAAGGGAGAAAGGAAAAAGATTCAGTGAATAATATCAACAAAGTAGAAATTATTTATGCACTATTTGAGGCACGAAGTGCAACAAGTCCTACAGGAATGAAAATGAAACCCATCAATAGCAATGTAGCAATGACCTGCATAGAAATTGATTGAGATTTAATGCATGCATTTGATAGAATAAGGTGTCAACTGCCATGAAATATTCAAGTATGTCAAAGAACTAACTACTGCAGGTGTAAGCACAGGTTTACATGATGGAAGGTTCTGTTGTGTAAACTGATAGAACACTGCAAAACCACCACAGTGGCACTCAGTACAAGTATCATTATGAAAAGAAAAGGGGAAACAAAAGAAATAAAAGAGTTCAATACAAAGACACATGTCTAAAGAAAAAACATGTAATTAAATTTCAATGTGTTGGAGAATTCTGACTTACTTCCTAGTCTAAGGCTTCAACATCTTAACAAGTTTTTTTTTCCTTATAGAAAGTCAAGTTTCAACAAGAGAAAATGTATAAAATGCATGACATACAACAAAAATAGATTGCATGATTCCTTATGTATTACTTATTAGGTCACCTTAATGTGACAATAAAAAAGATAAGTTAGGTTGTAGCATGTGCAGAAAAACAATAAATGTGAAATTTATTTCAAGTACTGAAATAAATTGCTAATAGACTACTTAGAAGTAAATAAATAAATAAAAAAATCATTATGTCACATCTACAACTATATGTTTGAAACAGTGTCAGTCAAATATGTTGGAAACAATCATACTTAATGTACTTAGGAAATAGAAGATTCATGCAATCACATGATAAAATCTATTTATTGTTCATGGGTATTTATGCATGAGAAGTTGCATTAGCCTAGGAAATAGTCTCCACTAGAGCTTGTTTGGATATAAAGCTAGAAGAGCTATTGAGAGCTTCTCTCTACTGGAAAAAGTTCTATATTTCCAGTAGAAAAGCTCCCAAAAGCACTTCTAACTAGTATTCAAACAGAACCTAAGTCTATAAAGAAACATATATGTGTGTATGAGTATGTTGATGTCTTGCATAATCTGTGTACTCAATAAGAATAAGAAAGCATTTCCATTCTCTAAATGCTCTCTAGGTTAAGTAAAAAAGTTATTCATTCATTAATTATATGATTGCCACACACACACACACACACACACACACACACACACACACACACACACACATATATATATATATATATATATATATATATAATCATCTGTCAGAAAATCCATCAATGCAGTACCAAAACTTGCAGTGTCCTAAACCAACAAAATTATTTCAAAACCTGCCAAGAAAGTAACACTCACCATCATCTCGTGTTGAATGTCCTGGAATTGCTTGTGCTCCTGTGCTAACTGTTGACAAACTCCCTCCATGAAGATCCATTACCACAGCTACCCAAGTTCTTGGTGTGTCACCTTACAAATTAACTACCCAATTTTCACCAGCAGTTGCATTTGCCCAATACTGCATTACGGGTGAATAGTTACTCATCAATTCCTATTCTCATTTTAGTTATAGTTTACACCAGAGCTTGTATTCAATAATTGAAAAGCAGAAAAATACTATAAGTTAATCTGTAATACTATCTGCATTACAATTCGTGATGTTGTATGGAACTAAGCATTGAGCAACAAAAAGGTAACAAGAGAATAAACTCAGCATAGCAGATATGAGAATGTTGCATTGGATGAGTCCATATATCAGACAAGATAGGATTAGGAATGAATTTAAAGAGAGAGTTGAGGTAGCACCTGATACAAGAAAAATAAAAAAAGGTAGAATCTCACCTTAGGTGGTTGGGCAGTAGAAGCTAATCATTAGGAGAGTGGACCAATTCATCAAATAGAGAACGACCATATCACTAGAGGTAGAGGGAGATCAAGAAAAACCATATGCAAAATCATTTAAAAAATGGAGGCTAATAGTTTGTAGGACATGATTCGTAATAGTACAATATTACACTGTTTGATTTATGCAACAAATCGCACCTAATGAGAAAATCTTTGGTTCTTGTTGTTGTTAGTTCCAATTTGCCACGGCATTTAGACAGGGTAGACGACAACAAAGCATCTCCAACAAAGAAAAAAAAATAAGGGTAGTGTTTTTCAGTCCCAATCCCAATATATCTTTAAATAGCACGATTAGAAACCCAAATGAGCATCATTAAAACTAATCAAAAGGCATAGGATATCTTACACTTACAAGTTACATGTCTTAACAACGCGGCAAATCTGAAATCTTAATGACGAAGAAAATATGCATTACCTGGAATAATGATGGGTACATCTCAGAGCGTAGTGGAGTGAAACAGAAGCAAGGGAAGAAATAGGAGATGGAGAGAGAAAGAGAGGAATCAATATTCTTCGACGGAAAGTTGGCGTCGGTACCGAAGGTATTTCTTGAGTTCATGTGAAGAGTAGATCCGCACGAGGAAATGGTTGTGGCATTTTTTTGGACAGTGAGGCATACTATTTTTCTTAGTAGGTGATTTATGTTGATAAATTTTTGTTGCCCTTCTTTCGATTGTTTGGAAAAGAAATGTATGATTTTAAGATTTTGTTTGGGCATCGTTGAATTTGGTGTTCTTGTTTGTGTTGCATAATTTTCTAGTTGTGAGTGTATTTCTACAAGCCAAATTAGGTCAGTTATGCAAGAAGCAACGGTAACTTTGACATCAACATCAACATGCCTTAAAAGTGTATCAATAGTTGATGCTTTCAATGATGCTAAGAAAGCATTTTGCATAGATTTGTCGGGTGATTGTTCAACCATTGATAGAAGACTCTTAACCCACTACAATTCCAACACACACAAAAAAAAAGTAAGATCAAGAAATGTGATTTATATTTTTGCTCATTCATAAAGTTAAGAGTATGTCTTGAGACTTTCATAACCTTTACTAGACATTGTTGAGCTTAAAATTACTTCTAACCCTTGTAGAACTAATAAAAGGTGATTAATTGATAAAGAAATTTTAACAATGATTTTCATATATTTGAACTAATTGTTAAAATTACCCAAAAAAACATATATACAACATCAACAACTCAAGAAAAATTATGAATGTAACAAATAAGTGAGAAAAACCTCAAACTATATGTCTAATATGAGTAATTATGCGTTAGGTAAAAAGAAAAATAATTTATAAAGAATAACAAGAGAAAAACAAACAATTACATGAAAACTTAATATATATATATATATATATATATATATATATATATATATATATATCACTTATTTGCTACATTCTTAACAATTAATTTTAATAAAATTTATGAAAGTCTTTAGACATACTCTTAACTTTATAAATGACCAAAATATTAAGCACATTCATTTATCTTACTTTTTTTCTTCTTTTTTGTGTCAGAATTACAACGGTTTAAGAGTATGAAGGATTGAACAATCACCCACCAAATCTTTACAAAATGCTCTCTCATCATCTTTGAAAGCATTAATTATTGATACACTTTTAAGGCATGCTGATATTAATGTTAAAGTTACAGTTGCCTCTTGAATAACTAATATAATTTGGCTTGTAGAAATACACTCATAGCTGGAAAATTATGCAAACCAAACAATAATACCAAATTCAGCAACATGAGCCCTAAGCAGAATCTTAAAATCATACACTTTTCCCAAACAACCAAAAAAAGGGCAAAAAATATTAACATAAATCACTTACATGAAAGCAGAGTATATGTTTCACGGTCCAGGAAAAAAAAAACACCACAACGATTTTCTTGTGTAGATCTACTCTTCCCACGGACTCAATAGATACCTCCGATATCAGCACCAAACTTCCAACCTGCCGAAGGTGGATGTTGCCTTTTTCTTTCAAATTTGGCAGTGTTTACCCAAGGCCACAATACACCCTAAATTCAAATTCACAACACAAAGGACCCAAACCAAAAACAACAAACACAAATGATAACCACAACCATGAAAGCCATAAAAAAAACAAACACAAACCCACCAATTTCACCAACCCACCTTTACTAACCCTAAATCCAACACAACGTTGTGCTCATCCATGTGGACCACACATGATGAAAACCCTAAATCATGAATCACAAATTCAGCATCCTAATAGGTAAAAAATTCAAGAAAATTGTAAAGATGAAAAGCAATAGCATATTAGATGAGAAATGGAAAAGAACAACGCCACAATCCCTAAGGATTGATAAGTTGAGGAGAATTTGTCAAATAAAATAAGAATTCTTTGATAAGAATTTAGGGTTCTACACAAGAACCAAGAGAAATCAATTCTCTCACAATTAACAAAAGCTAACTTTTAAGTTCATCAAAACTGCTTACAAAATATGTCTTACGACCCTACTTATATTGTTCAACTAAAACCCTAGTAAGGCCTATTTCAGAAAGGCCCACTGAAGGTCCAACTAAACAACATAGTTAAAAAAAACAAATAAAAGCCCAAACAAAGGCCAAATTATAAAAATTACACAATATTCCTAATATAAAAGAAAAGTTTGAAGTCTTCTCGTTAGTCCCCTATCAACACATCAAGATGACACTTGTTTTAGTTTGGATACACATGGAAAATAATAAAAGATGTTTTCCCCTTAACCATCATCATTAACGCCTAACTCATCTGCAAACAAACTCTTCTAATGGTCATCATATTAAAAACTCATCCATCCAATGGTAACCAAAAGTTTTCGAACTTAGGAAATGAAACTAAGTTTCCCATGATAGAAGTTGTCTTGTCCTCTTTTGTCAAAATCTCAATCCCTGTTTGATTAGAGTTTGCATTACTATTGTCAATATTTCGGGAACTATTGGTTTACCCAAATCAACTTAACACCTACCACATGACTTATGTTTCATGACTTTAATATACCCATGTAAAAAATTAAGGCTTAGATCTTAATTATAATTTTTACCTCAACTTTTTAATTTTTAGTGAATTTTACACTAAAAAATTGATTTGATGCATTATATCTCTTAATTTTTTTTTAAAATTGTGAATTTTACCCTAACATAATTGCATTGCACTTTTTACTCTTTTTTATTGTTAAAATATGTTAATGATATTTGATATATTCAATTTTTGTTTATGATTTCTGATAATTTTTTTTCTTCACTTTTACTTCTTGATCTTTGAAAATTTTTGTTTTTGATCCCTGTCGTTAGGATTTTTCCGTTAACTGATGACATGGTTGTTAACTTTTTAAAGATATGATTTGTGATGGTTTTAAAACAACTAGTATTGATTTAAAATTGCAAATTACAATTTCTTGTGATTAGAAACGATTAGAAACAAGTGGAACCTAATGATAACCAACTCAAGTCTTTCTTCCACCAGTACACCAACTACCATTGACCACATCATCTATGACCAATAGGCTCTTGCCAAACGCGGATGGGTCCCAAATACTGTACCCTCACTTGATGGCATCCACAATGTCGTGACAGCTGAAATTGACGAAGCAAAAGCACGAGTGACAAGGAAGTACATGACGTTGGAACAACCTTTGGCCGCAAAGAAAGTTGCTACGACATCGTCTTAGTCATTCTCTGCAAACAAGAAGCCCCACTCTCCTACCTTCCCTTCGTCTTTTCTCCCTTTTTCCAAGAAATCTCATTCCTTCGCTCTATGTTTGCTTCTAATGGTCATCATATTAAAAGCTCATCCATCCAATGGTAACAAAAGTTTCGAACATAGGGAAAAGAAACTAAGTTCGCATGATAGAAGTCGTCTTGTCATCTTTTGTCAAAATCTCAATCCCTGTTTGATTAGAGTTTGCATTACTATAGTCAATATTTCGGGAACTATTGGTTTACCCAAATCAACTTAACACCTACCACATGACTTATGTTTCATGACTTTAATATACCCCATGTAAAAAATTAAGGCTTAGATCTTAATTATAATTCTTGCCTCAACTTTTTAATTTTTAGTGAATTTTACACTAAAAAAATTGATTTGATGCATTATATCTCTTAATTTTTTTAAAAAATTGTGAATTTTACCCTAACATAATTGCATTGCACTTTTTACTCTTTTTTTATTGTTAAAATATGTTAATGATATTTGATATATTCAATTTTTGTTTATGATTTCTGATAATTTTTTTCTTCACTTTTACTTCTTGATCTTTGAAAATTTTTGTTTTTGATCCCTGTCGTTAGGATTTTTCCGTTAACTGATGACATGGTTGTTAACTTTTTAAAGATATGATTTGTGATGGTTTTAAAACAACTAGTATTGATTTAAAATTGCAAATTACAATTTCTTGTGATTAGAAACGATTAGAAACAAGTGGAACCTAATGATAACCAACTCAAGTCTTTCTTCCACCAGTACCACCAACTACCATTGACCACATCATCTATGACCAATAGGCTCTTGCCAAACGCGGATGGGTCCCAAATACTGTACCCTCACTTGATGGCATCCACAATGTCGTGACAGCTGAAATTGACGAAGCAAAAGCACGAGTGACAAGGAAGTACATGACGTTGGAACAACCTTTGGCCGCAAAGAAAGTTGCTACGACATCGTCTTAGTCATTCTCTGCAAACAAGAAGCCCCACTCTCCTACCTTCCCTTCGTCTTTTCTCCCTTTTTCCAAGAAATCTCATTCCTTCGCTCTATGTTTGCTTTCCTTTTCTCAATTTTATTTTCTAATTCTCCCCTATTAATTTTATATTTTGCTCCGAGAGTGTGATTATTTCGAGGTTAATGTGTGTTAGTGGATTTTGCATTTCTAATTTGAAAACTGTCAAGATTGGAATTACGAGTTTTAAAGTGTTTCTTAGTTATATATGAATTGCGTTGGTGGGGTTTTGTTTGGTGTTAGGTTGTAGATCTAAGCATTGGTGGCTATGACGGTAGCACGAAGGTGGAGGTTGGGTTAGGTGAAGGTGGTTATAACTAGGGGAATGAAGCTATAAGAGATTTCTTTAGAATTCCATATCTAGATTTTTTTTCTTTTGTTTAATATGATGCATTGTTTCTTTAGAATTCCATATCTAGAATTCCATATGATGCATATCTATATCAATTGTTTCTTGCAGTTTCTAATGGTTAGAAATTATAATTTGCAATTCAAAATGAATATTGACAGTTTTAAAACCACCACAAATCATAACAGCATGGCTCAAACAATACTTTTCAAACATTAGGAAACAAAAGCAGAGGAAATTTTATTACGGATCACAAACATATTTTAGCATTTTTTTGGGACTAATTTCGCAACCAAGTTTTTTACTTTTTAGTGAATTTCACCCTTAACTTTTTTTTTAGCAAAATTTACCCCAACTTTTATTCTTATTAATGTACAAATGTTAAGGTAAAATTAGTAAGTTTCTTATATAGTGTGGAATAAAATATGTCAAATTAATTTGTTGGAGATAAATTCACCAAAAATTAAAAGATTGAAGATAAAAACTACAATTACGTCAAAAGTTAATTAATTACATATTATGTGTAAATGATTATTAGGTGTTTTAACAATGATTCAAGTTCTATTTGGTGGAGTTCCAGGGTCCTATTGCAGAAGCACCTTCTATTGATTTTCCAGCAAAAACATTTAATCCAAAGATAATCTTAGCCTAAAATAAACAGTTTAAAATTGACAACTCATTAAGAATAACTTGCAAACTTCAGTGTCATATACTATTACATTATCTTGAAAAACTTTCAAGTTTCACCTAATCTAAGTTTTAAGATGACTTTTAACGTGCGTTAGTTGACTTGCACCATGCATAATTTTTTTATAGACTTTAGATGTATTTTTTTTATTTTTGCACTTTTATTTGTAGGGGTTGGTTGCGGTAATTAAGGAGCTTGGACATAATGTTGAACATAGGTTGTGTGAAACATTTATATGGGAATTGGAGAAAGAAGTATCTCCGAGCACATATGAGAGAATTGATGTGGATGACAGCTAGAGCAACTACTGTCCTTGATTGGGGAAAGGCTATGAACCAAATTAAGGTATATGATGCAAATGCTTGGAAGGATCTGGATAAGATAAACCCTGTTATTTTTTGGATGTAGTGTTTTATGAGGCTATGTAATGCACTCTTATGTAATTATATTTTTGCAATGTATAAGGATGGTTTGGGTACACACTTTTACAAAAGCCATTCTTATACATAAACAAATATATTAAGTTCATATTATACTTTATTTGATTAGCTATAAAACATATCATGCCATATTGAGGGACCAACTCGGTATAATTGACTAAAGAAAATCTTGAAAAATAATCAATCTTGCTTTATTTTTTCACTTATGCTCAACATATATGATGCACCTTGAAAATCATGTAAATCAATATTTGCTAATTTGTTGAGAATGCATTTTACATTTTACACAAACGATATGTGGTTTGCTAAGTTCTAAACATGGTTCTGATAATGAACATATAAACCAATTAGGTACAGAAGTTCCAACTTTTATAGTAGATCTTCATCTGCTAGCTAGAGCCACTTTTCAAACATATGACATGGTGGTATGCATTATGACTGATTAACTTCTATTTTCAAACATATGACATGATGGTTCAATTACTGTACATTCTCCACAACATTTTTTCAGACATAAAAGGCAACACAAAATTTTTTCAGACACCACACCACAACACACAAATTTTGTTTCCAACTACTATCACATTAAAACCTTCATTTTTCCAAAATGAAAACCAAACGAACACCAAATGAATACCAAAGCTGAACAACAATAAACTCTTCTTTGATTAGCATAACCATTCACTAATTACATACAATTTGCACACTAAAACTGATGGCAGCATAATACAAAAACACCATAACTAATTTGATCAAAGACCACATAATACAACTCATAAACCTTAATTTCATCCTAAACCCAATCCACAAATGCAATGGACTACTATTACCACCATTACATCACATTCCTCTGCTACATAATAAAAACACCAACAAGCAAACAGTGATCTAGGACAAAACCAATCAAATCCCTAAAATTTTTCCCTTCATCTTCATTTCACTTATCTTGGTTTGCAAACCTTTTTTTTTTTACCTTCTTTATCAATGCTACAATGATCCTCTTCTCACAACTATTGAAAACTGGATTGTGCCACTAAAAAAATTGACACCATTTTTTACTTGTAACCTACATGGGCAAAATAAACACAAAAATCAACACACAAACCCAAACAGAACCAACACTAAAGACTATTGCTTACCCTGTATAGACCACAACCATAAAAACCCTTCTCTGGATTATCCTCAGTCCACGATGTCACTACTAAAGCCTCTACGTTACACAAACACAACATGTGACTTTGGGACTCAAAGTTGTACGATGATGGACTGCTTGCCATGGGAACGTGTTGTAATTAGGGAAACGTGCGACTTTGGCAAACGCAACAAGGAAGTTGCTTAGTTTGGGTTCGTGTTGTAATTAGGGAATTAGGATTTTTGGTAATGTGAAGGATAGGATTTGGGGGGTAATGAGAAGGTTTTCGAGTCCAAGGATGAAGTCTACAAGTCTAGGTTGGAGTAATTGTTTTTCATCAGTAACTGTTTGTTAGATAATTCCTTATGAGGATAAATTGCATATACCTCTTAAACAACCAATTATATGTGAACACGTGACAATTAAGGTTTTACACTAACCGTTAACGTTCAATTTTAGTTATGGGAACTAAAATTAAACAATTTCCAATTGAATCAGGTAAATTTTAAGAATCTAAAAAATTCAACCATCAACAATTGTTAAAGGATTTTGATGAATTTCATGAAAAAACCAAATTGCGCTCATCTTGCAAATCTGAGTTTAACGAGATCTTTTTCAAGCATGCATAGACTGCTACACGAATGTTTTTGAGGGAGCTTCCTTTTCAAGCCTAAACCACCATTAATTTTCCTTTAAAGGACGAATAGGGGCATCAAGTGGTGGCCATGGTTGGCGCTGTGATACCTTTCTGCAACTGAAAATTTTATAAAAACGGTTGAGACCAATTTATCACATTCAATCCGTGCCTTTCATTTGTATAAGCTTATATACAATGACTGAAATTTTTTTCACACGGTGCAGGACCTGTTTAACTATCGCACTCCAGAAGCCGTCAAGTTTCAAAGATGAAAAGGCTGCGAAACATTCAGAAGCAAGGATACCTTAATAAACTCCCGAAAGTAAAAGCAATCATCTAATAAATTAAAAAAGTAATGAAATAAATTGATTTCTGCTAATTATTATTTCAACAATAGAGATGTAAATTATCTCTTACCTTTAATTGCATTTAACAAAATCATGTTGTTGAGGTTCTGAATAAGATGACAATTATAAAATAAGTATAAGATTGAAGG
>NW_024464854.1:13631-15648 GCF_000004515.6 Glycine max
ATACTTGTAATTAAAATAACAGTATATCATGATATGAAGTTAGTCATTATAAATTTAAAAACATAATTTATATATGCTGAAAGAGATATTTATGACAAATTTTAATTATAATATAATTTTATATGTTTAAAAGTATTTATATATTTATTACAAATCTTAATGATATGAAATACATATTATTTCAATGTAAAGGCTAAATCATTAGTCCTTTATTCACACATTAACCAATAATCCAAGGGTGATGGTTGAGGTTCAGGTTGTTGTCATTTGCCCTACTGGTCACTGATTCTAATTGCAGAAACAACCTCTCCACTTATGGTGGTAAGGCAGTTTTAAATTTATCCATCCCTGAACAACAACCGTGATGAGCTCTTAGTGCATTAAACCACCCTTCAATATTGCTAATTTTACTTTTAGAGGTGAAAAATGTGGATCACATTATACAAGTTGCATAGTTTAAGCTTCTTGGATCCATCTTACAAGTAACATGGAGTTTGATTGTGATATCTAACATAAGATTTAAACCAAAGGCTGAAAGCTTCATTAAGAAAAATGGATCAAATGGATGAAAATCCAATGAAATGAGTAGAAGAAATAAGAAAATATTCAGAGAGACTATCAACAAAATATCTTACTCAAAGATTTTTATTGAAATTTCGATCTTTGATAAATCCTATGGCATTGACTAATCCGTGTAACCAACCCATATTTGAGATAAGATTTGGAGCATTATTGATAATCCACTTGTAGATACATATACATCATTTGGCGGTAAACCTGATTTTAAGCCCCAAAAGTGAAAATTAGCAGCACAATGCATGATAATAATGACCCTTTTTATCTTTAAACTATCGGTAATAAATAATTTTTAGGTTTAATTGCACTTTTGGTCTCCCTTGGTCCCCTTATTTTTTTTCTCTAGAATTTAGTCCCTCCATTATTTTTATTATGCCATTTTGATCTATCTATTAACTTGACATTCAATATTTAATAGAAATGTTCATGGCAGTCTACTGCACTGCCATGTCAGCAATCTTGTTAAATATTGGATGTCAAATAGATGAATAAAAGGCGAAGGCATTGCAATGTAGGTCACTAAAAGATATTTCAAATCCAAATAAGGAAATTGATCACAGGAAGAAAGGATGACAATAGTTCTTGATATGCAATTCAAAAGCTTTAAACATATAGGAATACTTGGATCCAGCTTTCCACCCCCAATTAAAGTCCCATTCTGAAAATTAAATGGGTAAACATGCTTTCCAAAATTTGTGATCACGATCACTCTTCCACGCAATATTCTTCCTATTGACCTTCAAATCTGATGACTTGCGACTGAACGTATATGTATCATTGAACAGACTCTGTGCCATCAACCCACAAGGTTCAATTGGGAGATCGTGTAAGGACTCTAAAGGTTTACAAGAACTGGTGTCATTGCATCCAAGTCCATGTAAGAGGTGCAGGTTACTTCTACTTTTGGCATACCCGAACAAATTTTGAAGATTTGAATAAACAATGGAGAAATAAAATCATAGTTGAAAGTAAATCAGGCAATATTCATGATTTTGGTGGAAAGGAATGAAGCACCAATAAAGAAAAACATTTTACTGTATAGACTCTAATTTAAGAGACCTATACTGGACCTCAAATTCATCTGCCTAGAGTACAATACATTAAATTCAAAGACAAATCATCGATATACACAACAATAATTTTAAAAATTTAGCAATGGGAGGGATGACCTGTTCAAATAATTAATAACCAAGAAAACAGTGTAAAAAACACCTTAAATTTTGTGCCTTTTGCAAGTAGGCATCTTCAACTTTTTACTTCAGCCCAATCAATCCTTAAACTCCAGTTAATGTTACAAAGGTCCTTTCATTAAGTGAGAGTTAACTAACATCGAAAAAGTGTTGACCATTGATTGTAAAAAATCTAAACCATTGATTCTTACTAAATTTCAACCATTGATTCATATTTTATTTTTCAAAAGAAAAACATATTAACTTAGATC
>NW_024464855.1:0-3266 GCF_000004515.6 Glycine max
TGATGTTCACCTAGGGTAAAAAAGATCTTCATTAAAAGTTGAAAGGTAATTCTAAGACCACCTTTACATCCAAACTCATTCTTATAATAAAAGATATTTACTAACATGCATAATAAATTGAGCTAATACCATATATAACTTTGGCAACAATTGGTCATTAGGAATGACCAATGGCGTAGCAACATCTTTGTACCTTTATAACTTCACTGGAGAAATAAAGAAAACATGGTTGGTGGTGCTGCCTATAAAGACTCTGAATCTCTTCAAGCATGATACCAATTGTGAGCCCCGTGAAATAATAAGCCTGGGTTGAAAGTTGAATCCACAAACAAAAATTGCAGTAATATGGAAATTTAACATAAATGCCTTATCCAAATTGGATGACTTAATACCAACTCATGTGTTGTCATTATTAATTATTTTGTTTACATTGTAAATTTGCATATGGAGCAAAGTTAATGGTTTAGCTTACTACATATTTACATGCTCAATAGAGAGATTCCATTGTTCTCATGTCCCAAGCATGTCTGACATCAATATCACATAAACATGTCTTAGACAACCAAGATTCAGAAAATAGAAGAAAACAAAAGAAGAAATGATAGACATTACATAAGCAATTAGAGACCACTTACATATAAAAAATAGCCTTAAAAATTGGCCATAGCCGTTGAATAACATCTACCACAACTTGAGAATGATTTACAAATGTAGAAGAAGATTCAGTCATGCATTCAGGATTGTGACAAAATTGAGTTAAAAGGAATAAAAGGTAGTTGGGTGCATAGACATGACAATATTAAGTATGGAACACACCTAAAGATGTAGGCAAATTAACCAATATGAATTGTTAACTGACGAGAAGGTCTTTTACTCAAGCTTTCTGGACCTTCATGCATTCCTTCCTGATAAAGCAAAATATAGAAGGCAAAAACATCAAAAGAAAATGTATAATTAAAAATATCTCTATAGATTGGACACTAACTTGTAAATGAGTTATGACTGGTATGCATAATGCCTCAAGAGCTCTCTTAGCATCATCTTGAGGAAGTTCAGTAACAACCATACTACACACAAATTAAAGACGTTTAAATCAATACCTACAATTCAAGATATAAACAATAGCAAACAATCCTAGATGAAAATATTTAAAGGAACTAAACTGCCTGAAAGCTTCAACCAGATGCAAAGAGTCTTCAGTAGGAACTTTGAAACTATTTTCTCCATTAACGGTCTTGTTGTAGATGTGGAATAGACCTTCTAAATGCCAAAGCAGTAGCAACTGCACATTCTTCATATGTACCCATGCCATTCATTAGGATATCTAAAACTAATGGCAATACAAACATTGCCTCAGATGCATAATCAAGCCATTTTGAATAAGATCCAATAGTTAAACACACTGAAAATACAACAACAAGACATAAAAAGCATTTTATTAGTCAAGAACTAAACTACCCCTTCATTCTTCCTCCTTGTTGACGTTGAAAAGGAAAGAAGGTCTCTATTTTGAGGAAAAAAACTCTAAGGCACTCAACCAGAATTCATGTCATTTCTCAACATTACATATCTTAATATCCGTGACTACGAGATCTGTAGTTGTGAAAGGGTTGTCAGAAACTGTTGCCTCGTGCTCCACATCACCTGATGTAAGTAGTGCTTGTGTACACATTGCAGACTCCAGTACCAATGAAGAAACACATTTAGACACCAATAATGACAAATTGGAAACAAAAGCAAAAATGATTATGACTTACCTTTTTAAGGGGCCTTACACTTGACAACACTACACTTGCCCATGATGACTCCACACATTATAATGAACATTCTAAAATTTCGGTATCATTACTATTTTTCAAATGCAAAACTTTCCAAAGACCTGCAAAAATGGCCAGCTTAGTTGCACAACAAACACATATCCTACCCACGCTAATTCCGAATGCAAATACAACACATTGTCTCAAAGTTTGAGTGCATGCATACCAAAATGAAATGAACAAATATCTAATTTTATTCGCAAATAATAGTCATTACAGTAGCAAAATTGTTTCTAAAACTTAAAAAAATACATGAAAAACACCAAAGTGGTTGTTGACACACTACAAGAAAAATAACCTATGCCTACGGACGCTTTTTTGCTACAGACATAAATTAGTGTAGGTAAATCTCAAAAATACTTTTACCTACAACTGACTAATGTAGGTAAAACTCAACCACTTGTACCAACCATTATTTGGTGTAGACAAATTCATTAAAACTAAAAAAATACTTCTACCTACAACTATGTTGTGTAGGTAAAACTCCAAAAAAATTGTGCCTATGGTTGATTAGTGTAGGTAAAACTCAAAAGAATTACTACCTACAGAAGCACAGTGTAGCCAAAATTTTAAAAAACTTATACCTACACACTACAAGAAAAATGACATATACCTACGGAAATTTTTGCCTATAGATATAACTTATCATAAGTAAAAGTCAAAAAATATTTATATCTACAATTGTTTGTTTGTTATAGGTAAAGTTCAAAGATTTTTAGCTACTATTATTTGATGTAGGTAGAACCTAAAATAACTTCTACTTACAAATGTCCAGTGTTGGAAGAATTTCAAAAAACATATACCTACGATTATTTGGTTACTTGTTGTTGGTCAAATCCTATAAAACTTGTACCTAGGGTCTATTGATGTAGATAAAATTTAAAAAGTTTCTACCTACAAATACATGCAAGTAAAATCCCATAAAAAATAGAAAGAAAATAAAAAGATAATTAAGAAGTTATACCAGAAGAAAGTTGAATTTAGAGAGAATGATAATGATAATGTATATTCATTTCAAGATAAAAAGATAATTAAGAAGTTATAAAAGATAAAGAAAAATGAAAAATAACATATAAAGAAAAATATAGATTACTTATAAGATTACCATCTTCCTTCTCATCCTTTCTCTTGATTGGCTTTCTTTGTTTGCTTTCCTTTCCCTAAACTTAATCGAATCTAAGTTATCACCACACACACAAGCCTAGCTCCTCATCATACCAATGTTTTTCTCTTCCCTCTATCGTTCGTTTGTTCCTTCATTCACTCTCGGCACCGCGCGTGCTAAGAACCGTCTATTCGAGAATGGGCAGCGAGGGCGTGCCGTCGATGGTGGTGGAGGTCATGTCGATGGCCACCGTCGAGCTCACTGACGCCTCCAGCTGGTGGCACAAAATTGATGACTCTCCAGCGTGGCAGGATCGTATTTCCTACACTCTCGTTGTACTCTAC
>NW_024464855.1:3366-15556 GCF_000004515.6 Glycine max
TTCGATTTTCTTTTATAATTTTTTTTATTTGATGAACTTTAGGTCACTGGCTGGATACAATTGAGAGTGGTCTTTCACTTATCAATATTTTGGTGAATGGGGGTTTGTATCGTTCAAACCTTTTGTTATTTTACTTTTTAAAATTATTTGTGTAGTAACTGCTTAATAATGTGATGTTTTGTTAAGGGATTGTGCACTCTTTTTAATTTTGCAGTTCGGTGTGTAGTTTTTATCTTCTATCAGAACGTGCAGAGGTTGAAGCTAGAGGTATTGGAGTATAGGGAATAGAATGTAACATTTAATATGAGTAATTTTTTCTTAACATAAGATTAGTTGTTTATTATTTTCTAATTACAGAATGTGGTTAGATTCACACTTATACTCACTCACTGCGTTTGCTTGTGTTTGTAGATTGTTCAACACATCTTGCTTGATATGTCGAGTCTTGCTTTCTTTACAACATATGCACTTTTGGTCCTGTTCTAGGCTGAGATTTATTACCAGGCAAGTTTGATTTGTGGTGCATTTGCTTCTACATGGTTGGTTTGCCTCCTATGATTTTCTTCTTCCATGGCAGTGTGTTTTGCTGATTGGTTTTGATGGGCTAATTACCACCTGGGTGTTAAATGCTTTTGCAGGCACATGTTGTATCAGCTAATGGGTTGAAACCAAGTTTCTATACGATTAATATTGTGGTTTATGTTGTTCAGGTGAAAATTCTACTGTTTACAAAGTTGATGTATGTGATCAACTATTGAATGATGTTTGACTTTGGTTGTGATTCACTATATGATGGCTAGAAGGAAAATTGTGTGATATCCAATAATAGGATATAGTAGTATAATTGTACAACTAGGTTATGGTTGTAGAGATATGAAGGAATAGATAATAATATTGGTTTCTAAATTCTAAGAGAGCAATATGCAAGCATTTAATAATAACAAACTAGATTCAAATTTTTCTATTTTACCTTGAAACATCAAACTGAATTCTTTTGCTTCCTCTATGTTGGCATCCTAGATTTGTTAACATGCTTCTTTCCATTGATAAGTGACTCCCACTCTCATAGCTTCCTTTGATTCCTCTGCCTTCTCTATGTAGAAGTGAATCAAGCTAGGCCTAGCTGAAGCATAGCTCAATTAGGCAGTTCGTTAGACTATATTCTCTCCCTAAGTCTGATCAGGTGCATTGCAATAGGGTTCTCTTTGTGTGCAGCCATTGGCTTTCTTCTCTATGGTGGAAGGTAATTGTTGTATTCATATCCAACTCCCTTTGATGCATGAAACTATTGCATTAAGCTACAAGATGTCACACATTAAGTCAAGCTCAACAGTATAGACTGATCTTTACCACGTTTGAAATCTTTTTACAAATGGATTATTTTCAATTCCAAGATAGTAGCTACCTTGAGCAGGAATTAGTGTTCCAAAAGGATTGTTCCAAGGGATAGTAGCTACCTTGAGGCCAATAAATTTGTAGCAAATAATTTTTGTTGATGTCTTATTAAGCACCGTAGCTGAAAGTAAATATTTGTAGAGCTTTAGATTTCCAAACGGGTTTGTTGATAAGGAAGAATTGACTTTTGGGAAAAAAAGGAATTTACAAGAAAACATGCTAGAAGAGTGAAGAATCCACTTTTCTTTCAGACTCATCCAATGTACAAAGCAAAATCAAGTTAGAAACAATTTTTGTTTGTGTTATTTTTTTTCCTTCATTTTTTTTATTCCTAACCCCAAAGAAAGTACTTAGTTGTATGTGAAGATAAAGAAATGGATATTATCTAAAAATGTTCACTTTTGCTTTACTTTTTCAATTGTGTCATGTACTTTGCATTTGTCTACTTATTTGTCTACTTATTGTAGTGCCAGCTGAATTCAGAAATACTGATGAGTGATTATTTACTTTATGTACTGATGGGCTGCTTGCATTTTATTTAGGGAATAGAGGCTGCAAGGTAGCTGGAATCTGAAGGCATACATACACATTTAACCTTTGTCTACAGGTAGTTTTTTTTTTAAAAATATTTTATAGCAAGCTCTTGAGCTTAATACATGAAGGATTCTGATTAATGGGGTACTAAGATTCCACTTGTACCATCTAAAGGGTACTCAGATTATTGTTGTAAAAAGTTGCTTTTGCTCTTTGGATTTACATCTTTTATTTGGTTGT
The DNA here is from genome assembly GCF_000004515.6 of Glycine max. Classification (NCBI taxonomy): domain Eukaryota; kingdom Viridiplantae; phylum Streptophyta; class Magnoliopsida; order Fabales; family Fabaceae; genus Glycine; species Glycine max. Next base: position 5,536 of record NW_024464855.1, read on the forward strand.
TATTGGACAGAAGGACGTATGAGACTTTCAAAAGCTTCTACGGTCTTTGATCCCTAGGTAATAGACTATTATTTGATGGCATTATTATTAAGGTCTATCTTCTTTAGCTTTCAATTTCAATAAGTTGGACCAGCTTTGTTTGTGACATAAATGGGTTTCATTTTCTTTTGTGCCTACCTGCCTTATTTAGTCCACGATTTTATAGGCTAGCCTGTGGACCAAGAATAAACAATAAAATGTAAAAACTAATAATAAGTAAACTAAAAATTTGAAAATTTTATAACTTATATTTTTATTTTTAATTGATTAAATTTCAATATACAGTAAATATATCAATGAAACACAAGTCTGTTTAGTGGGTGTGGTAAAAGAAAAATAGAAAAAGAATGTTATGTAGGACAACTCTATTTAGTTGGAAGTGTCAATGAGAAAAATATTGGAACAAAAATTAAAAAAGAAAAAGAAAAAATAGAAAAAAATTAGAGGACTAAAGTAGGATGAGAAAACGTTTTTGTCATAGAGCCCATTTCAGTTGGTTTACTCCAAAACTTTTTTGTACCTGAGTTAGAGTACCCGTGTACCCCATTTTTAGAAATATTTATTTATTTGCTGATAGAAAAAACGTAGGAATGACAATTTAGAACCATATTCAATGAATACCTATAAAAATTCTCACAATATATACGATATATATACCAATCAAATGAGTTAAGTTCTAATGAGTAATTACTTAAGCATATTCAATGTCTTACTATCTTTAGAGTTTCTTTAATGATGTCTTAGCATATTTTGAAAGTTCAAAATCAAATTAATTCTTAACAATAGGTTCAGGTCATGTAGATTTCTACATTGTTTCCTTTTGTTATTTTCTTTTGGTTCTTTTGTTGTTGTCTTTAATTTATACTTCCATAAAGCTTTTGTGGACATTTCTGACTTTCACCAGTAATTGGTGTAAATTAGGATCCAAAAGCCTTGGTCAAGACTCATTCATGTTTGTTCCTAATGAGGAAAACTTGTTGTCACATTCCCAGGTGTGCTCTTCAATTCTGCAAGTCCCCGTCCCAGCAAAGATGCTATGATTTGAATTTTAACATCAATGGGTATCATCATTCAGTTGATGTTGTTGTTGTTGTTGTTGTTTTTCTTTTCAGAGAAAGATGGTTCAGTGATGCATGGACTGGAAAGTCTATCTTGAACAGCCAACCTTTGTATCTGCTATCAAATCTTTCTTTTATAATAAGGATGGAGGGAATCGTAAATGGCACTCTTCAATCCTTATTTTGTTACCTTAAATAAATGAATAACTAAATGTTAGATGCTAGTCACAGTAGTGTACCTTCTATCATATTTGTATTTCTTTGTATTGTGGAATAACTTTCACGTGCATGTGCCTAAAGTAATTGGTTATGTCTCAGTGAATTGAAACATTCAGAGTAATACAGATATTTTCCTTCTGTATACTTATATGGCTATTTGCTTCCACTGGGATGTTTTGCAGCTTTCTTATTTTTTTCTTGGATCTCCTTGATTTGGATGAGGAGGCTGGCATGATCCAGAAGTCAGCTAACCAAACTGATCAAAATGAGAATGCTGAGGAACAAGGTAATGCTGAGTCAACTAACCAAACTCTTATGCCAGGTAAATACAATGTAAATATTATTATTATTATAATATTTTGAATTGCAGATTCTAGTTCAGTTAACACTTAATTCTAATGAGAATAATTAATTAATTAATTAATTTTAATTGTAGATTCATGAAGCCAACTCACGATTAGTACGTTTACCGCCACGCCAATGGGTATATACTATTCATTCATTCTTTTGAGATTCTACTTGGAATTGAATTGTGCTGGTATTTTTTTTCTTCTTTTTTTTTAATTCTCTATAACTGTTGATTTCAATGTTGGAAAGTCTGATCGCAGCAGCAGGATAAAAGTCACTGGAAAGCAGAAGAAGGTACGTATTTTCTCAAGTTTGAATTTTCACACTCTCCTTCTCTCTGTTTCTGGATATGTATGAAGAATTAGTAAAGCTGATTCCTGCCTGATTCCTATTGTTTTTTGGTGCAAAATTGAAAAATACTTTCATATTAGTGATATTACTTTTAAGACTAGAAGTCTAGAATGAATGGCTTTGTCGTTGTTAATGATATCCTTTCATTATTTCTCCAAGTGAATTGAGTTGCAAATTTTAGCAATTAATAATTAAACTTGTAAGCATTAGGCACTTATCCAGCTCACAGTTGTGATATTGGTGCATTCATTGGCAGCCATTTCCTTGGTTTAGAGTCTCCTATTTTGTTCTCTGGAGCTGTGGCTACGTCATTTTTTCTCTTAAACCCTAATAGTTCACCATGCTTTGAAAGAAACTAGAGATGCAGCTTTTAAACCCGCTCCTCTGGTTCAGAAGCCAATTTCTTCGATCTTGGAGAAAATTCGGCAGAGGAAATTGGAGATTTTACAGAAGTAGGTTGATTTGCGTTAAGATTGTTGTTGTTCATTGGGGTATGGATAAAATAAACATTTGTTTGTTTATTTTGGTCTATGGTGTATGTGAATCTACATTTAATACTCATATTATGTACTTCTATCTCAAATTGAAAAGCGATTAATTTCCTTAATATTATTGCATGTGGACATCTATATATTGATTTTTATGCTTTCGTATGAGATTGAAATGATAATTAATGTCAGTCTATAATACATTGTTCTGGTCATCATACAGGGGGATTTGTGGGCTCTCATTCGCAAACAAGGGACGTCTTCTTCACATTGTTGGACATAATGGGGTAGCATACGGGGTTAATACTTTATATGACATTTACCTACATAAGACCGTAGGTACAAGTAAATTGACTTTTACCTACAGTTAGAGATTATTGGTATAAATTAATATCTTTTATCTACACATTTGAAATAGTAGGTGTTACCTATAGTGATAGTTAAATTTGACTGTGGGTAAAAATATATCCGTAGGTAAAGCTTAAAGTGACAGACTATTAGTTGTCACTGTATACCCCTCAAAGTTGACGCAAAAAACGTCTGTAGGACAAAGTCCTTTATACATCTACCTACGGATTTTGGACTTCTAGTGATAGATTTTGACTGTAGGTAAAAGTCATTTTTCTTGTAGTGACATGTCATCTAAAGCGCTCTAATTGGATGCTTCTAAGTCTTAAAAAATATGCTGCCCATTTTTTCCATAATGTTATGATTGTGTCGATGACTAGTGGCGTGCCATCACCAAACCACTACACATTATAAAATAGAAGTAATTAGAGATTTTATGGTAAAAAAGGAATCAAAATTAAAGATTTGTTGTCATCCTTTTGGGGAAAGAAAATTTACCATGGTCCAATCAGTCTTCAACTTCCCGCCGATTATGTTCCAAATCCAATGCATGACATAATAGCTATACTCATAGCCTCCACTTTGAACGTGACTCTACATTCACACGTGGTAAATCATTGAATGCTAGAATTGAGATGTTTAATAAGATTATCAATTGGAAACTTTGCAACTGTAGTATGACTAACCTTCACTTCAATCCACTGAGGTGTACTTTGATGAATTTTCCCGTCAGAAGTCGTGTTTAATGTCTTAAATGCACTGCATATTATGGTATAAAATCGTAAGCTAATGTGGGCAACACTATTTACGAACCCATGTTTAAAATACAGTGAAGGACTTAAAATATGCTACTTAACTTGTTAATTGCAGCTTTTATATGAACATCTGGCATTTTCCGCAACGAACAAAACCACACAACAACATTGTTTGTAGGACACAAAACAAGCAACTGCCAATGGGCCCTGCAATTGACACAACAATGTTGTATGAATAACACAAGCATCCTTTACAGGGATACCATAAATATATTTTACTTACTGATTCAAATAAGCTCCTAGATACACCTTCGATGCGATTCCTTAAGCCATTTCTCGATGTATTCTTGACATTGGCCACGTCTATCCTTTGCATTGAGTATTGATTGCGGCTCAAGGAACCATACATCGATCCATGACCCAAGCTATTACTCCATTCATCCATATACTTATTTTGAACATTTCATAAATTCAGTTATCATCATGTATATAACGCACCAAAATGAGATTTATTAATCAGTGCATCTATTCTTCTTACATGGTCCACAATTGTAGACTAGCTATGTTCAAACATTGTACGCCTAATATTATTTCGTTGACATTAGCACATGTTAGGAACAAGGATGCATCAACATCTGGAATTCCAAATTTACTAACATCCCACACCAACTGAATAGGCTTCTCATAAATATCAACCAGACTCTTGATCAACTCACGCAAGGGGTCATCTACAGCAACATCATTCACCGGTTGAAAACTTTAATCACTTTATTTGGACTAATGGCTGAAACCTATATGATTAACAAAACCAATAATTAAACCAATAAATACATGAAGCTAATGTATACATTTGGAAAATAGAAAAACTAAAATACCTCATCTAATACGAGTTTTACAAGCGGTGTTGGCCTTGCAATGAATATGCAAGGGTCTGTCTGACATACTTAATTTCTAATGTAGGCAACAGGACTTCACGTCACCGTTAATAACTTTGTCAACACTAACTCTTACCACATCATTTGCATAAGCCATATTGTGTATGGTAGGGCTCTGTCATATATTTTTCCCAAGCCACCAACTCTGTAGAATCTTGACGATGGACATATAACCCCATAGTCGATATCACATGAGCAACATGTCTTCCCCAGATGGGTTCACAACACTTCAGCATTGCTCCCCTTTGTGTTGACTCGTGCACCTAACACATGTATATTGGTTCAATAGGTGATGAGATTGCGATCCCCTTTGTGACATCTCATTATGATGGCTCCTTCAACTCTTATTTCAATAGCTGTAGACTTGTTTGTTTTCTTCTTGAAATTCTTTCCTCCACTCTTCCTTAAGGATTCCTATTATTTCAGCCAATTGTTGTTGGCTGATGGATATGGATGAGGTATTGAGCCACGTGATGCTCTTCCATAGTATTGAGTTATTGTGACCCCAGACCCGCTGCACGAACACGACCTCCATAATCTGGTCGCCCAATGGCAGTGTTAAGTATGTTGTCACGACCATGGGGGACCAAACGTACCCTGTGTCGTCTGTTTTTCCATTGAGTCCTTCATGAAGCACAAAATAAACACAAACAAAGAATTAATCCAAAATTCAAATAATTGTATTAAAAATTGAAGAACCCACTCACAATTTTATCAAATATTTCTTATGCCGCCTAAGATGTCATTTGTCCATATCGCTTTGTGCATGCCAACTTCCATTTAACATGTCTTTCAATGGGAGATGGGGGGTCATCAATTTGTGCTGTATTCTCCATCATCATTGCTTCATGTTGTATTTTCTTTATTTTCTCGTCTAAGAGATTCTTTTGAAGCAAATCATATCCCCCACGAGAAAGTAAATGGGGACAGTCATTGTATTTCTGGATTTCCTGCATCTTTTTCTGATTCCCTGTCATGTACCATATATTTTTTGAATCAAACAAATTGAAATGCTTTACTTAATGAGAACTACACAGTCAAAATCAAAGAAATAAATATCTAACTTGCCAATTAGGGTTTTTACGGCTTGCAGCAAATTCATCCCAAGCGTGTGGATCTATACCATATTTTACCGAAGGATCATGTTTATGTTGCCCCTCAGAGTTAGCATAGACAAATTTAGTGGTGAGGGTTGATTTAAATTGCCTCCATCTGGTGGCCACAGTGGACATCACTTTTTTCTTTGCATTCAGCGCTTCTGGGATATCAAATTTTTCCTACATAACAAATTATTTTGTAATACTGGCATAATTTCAAAGGTTTAAACACTTAAATTGGCATATAAAAATACACTGCTTAACAATCACGTCACTTACCAAGATGTCATCCCATACTAGGTGTTGGATCAAGTGGTCTTGGAATAATTAAGGGGGGGTTGAATTAATTATTAATGTGTCTTGAGTAATTAAAAATTTATCCTTCTTAATGTTACCAGATTCCATTAGGCTTTACTACTAAGTTATGAGAAAGTAAAGAATAGAAACAATAACTTAGACAAAAGTAAAGCGAAAATAAAAAGTGCACAGCGGAAAGATAAAGAGTGTAGGGAAGAAAAAGACAAACACAAGATTTATACTGGTTCGGCCACAACCCGTGCCTACGTCCAGTCCCCAAGCAATCACCAATTCTTGAGATTTCCAATAACCTTGTAAAATCCTTTACAAGCAAAGATCCACAAGGGATGTACCCTCCCTTGTTCTCTTTGAACAACCAAGTGGATGTACCCTCCACTTGAATTGATCCACAAGAGATGTACCCTCTCTTGTTTTCAGTATTACAACCCAAGTAGATGTACCCCTACGTGTACCACAAAGGATGTACCCTCCAATGTGTTAAGACAAAGAATTCTTAGGCATTTAGTCCCTTGAATTCTCTATGATGGGGATACAAAAGATATCTTAGGTGGTTAGTCCTTTGAAATCTTTTGTATAAAGGGAAGGGGAAAAGGATATCTCAGGCGATTAGTCCTTTGAAATCTTTTGTAAGAAACAGAAGATATCTCAGGCGGTTAGTCCTTTGAAATCTTTTTTCAAGAAGGGAGAAGGAAGAATCAAAAAGAATTCTCAAGCGGTTAGTCCTTTGAATTCTTCTGGCAAGAGAGAGAAGGAATGAAGAAGAAGAATAGCACAAATTTTTGGACAATGAACTTTTCTTGAATAAAGAAAGTATTGAACAAAAACTTTTAGAAAGATGAAGAGAAATGAATGAAAGAAATTTGTTATGTATGAAAGGAATCAGTATATGAAATTTGTGCCATGGTCACATATTTATAATCATTTGATGACTCAAGTTAAAGTTTGTGACTCTTAGTATTTCTTTAAAACTAGTCAATTTAAAAGTTATGACTCTTTTTGAAAAACTAGTCACTTTAAAAGTTGTGATTCTTTTGAAAACTAGTCACTTAAAGGTTGTGACTTTTGAAAAAATCTTCAGAAACAAGTCACTTTAAGAATTGTGACTTTTCGTTATTTATTTTTCAAAACAAGTTATTGTTAATCGATTACCATCATAGTGTAATCGATTACACATCAACAGATGTGACTCTTCATGTTTAAAACTCGAAAATCAAAATGTTTAGAAACACTAGTAATCGATTACACAAGTTTGAAATGATTTGAAAATGTTTTATCACAAGTTGTGACTCTTGAAATTTGAAATCTAACGTTTTAAAACATTGGTAATCGATTACATGATTATAGTAATCGATTACATCTTTGTAAATCAGTTTGAAAAGAATGTTGGCTACTGATAATTGATTACTGCCTTCTGGTAATCGATTACCAGAGAATAAAACTCTTTGGTAAAATTTTTCTTTTGAAAAATTCTTGTGAACAAAATTGTGCTATTCAATAGTTTTTGAAAAACTCTTTTAATACTTATCTTGATTCTTGAATCTTGAGTCTTGATTCTTTACTTAAATCTTGAATCTTGAATCTTGATCATGATTCTTGAAACTTGCTTGACTCTTGATTCTTTGGCATCATCAAAATAATCTTGGAAGGCATTGCTTACACACTAGGTCCTTTAGCGCATCCGATACATCTTGCCAGCTGTTATGTACAATTGGAATTTTTTCTCTGGCTACAACCTCTAGATAACTGTGGAACTTCTCTTTATGTGGGCCCAATCCTCGCCCAATAGTAGCATCAAGGTATACAGTTGGTTTGGGCTGATCCAAGGTTCTTAAAGTCAACCGTCTAAGCCGTGTGGATTGTCTAGTATTCCTAAACATAGCCTCTGACTGAACATCTGACTGCAGGGGTGACGATGGTGGTGTTCCGATGACCCTGTCAAAATAAAACAAATATGTTTACAATAAGGACTCACAAATAACATATACTTAGGTATATGGAAATATAAACATGAATAAATTACAAAACAAATAACACAATAAGCTTGTTACATTACTTGCATAGGTTTCTGTTACGTCACAATGTTCTCCCATAGTCCTTCATCATGATCATTACGAGTTGTGTGTACATCATCAACGTCGGGAGACTCATTTATAGAAGGCATTCTTGTGGAAAAACTTGGTGTCTCACAAATGTCAAGCGTGGAACCATGTTGTGCGTCATTTAAATGACTTGGTCTTCCCTGTAGAACCACTGAATATCTTGAATTGCATGGATCTTGGACGCAAAACTCTTGTCTTGCTTGTTCAGCCATAATGAAAGATTCGTTCATGTAAGCCACCTTATTTAGGTCTACTAAAGTAAATCCCAATTCATCTTGACGGACATCGGTATTGCCATTGACCCACTTACAATTAAACACAGGCACTCTAAATTCACTGTAATCAACCTCCCAGATTTGTTTAATCACTCCAAAGTAAGGCATGGATGCTTGAATAAGATTGTTGTCTGCTGCACTGGAAAAGTGATCAGAATCAACATCAACAGTCACTCCACTATTCTACATTGAGCTTTTGTCATCTTGAGACTTGGTGTAGAAGGAATAATTATTGATATCATACCCTTCCAAGTCGGTACATTCAGATTTGGTCCAACAGCTAACAATTTTAATGTTTTGTAAGCACCATCATCAAGAAATATTCTTTCTCTAAACTATTGTGCTCTTGAAAAACCCTCATCATGTTCAGTTTTAGGTTCATTGTTGTGAGTTCTTTTTTGTGAGCATCTATGTATGGAATGACCTCTGCTGTGTTGTTTAATACATAGAGATGCGCTTGTGACACCTCCTGTCAAGTCATTGTGACAACATTGTATCCTCGTGTACCCTTACCCCTGATTTGGACCATGATGATCTTCAGAAAGCCCGACAGATTTACCACCTTCGATGTACTGGGAGCAAAACTCGATACATTCTTCAGCCATATACCTTTCAACAATAGAAGCTTCTAGTCGGTATTGATTCTTCGTATACCCCTTTAACACCTTCATGTACCGCTCAACTGGATACATCCACCATAAAAAACCAGACCACACAACCAGATCTCCCTCACTAGATGACAATCAAATGAACCATTATGTCAAAAAATGATGGAGGAAAATACATCTCCATTTGACAAAGGACAATGGCAGCCTCGTTCTCCAGTTCATCCAATCTTCTAGGGTCAATGACTTTGCTACATATAGCATTAAACACAAAGCACAAATGAGTTATAGCAACCCAAACTTTGTCAGGCAAGATTCCCCGAATCGATACAGGCAATAGTTGTTGCATTAATACATGACAATCATGAGATTTCAAGCCAACCAATTTCAGCTCATTGACAGATACAAGGCTTTTGATATTTGAAGAGTATCCTTGTGGGACTTTAACATTACGTAGACATTGACAAAAACTCCTTTTCTCATTTGTTGACATTGTGTGACATGCTGGGGGTAGATATGTGTGTGGACCTTGTGAGATTGGATGCAACTGCTCTCGTATACCCATCTCAACCAAGTCTTGATGACACTTCAAACCATCCTTTGTCTTGCCTTTAATGTTAAGAAAGGTGCCAATTAAACTATCATAAACATTTTTCTCCACGTGCATGACGTCTATACAATGTCTAACATCAAGATCATACCATTATGGAAGATTAAAGAATATGGACCTTTTCTTCCAACTGTTTGTCTCAGTTGCAGATTTTTTTTGTGTCTTCCCAATGATAGTTATGATGTCCTTCACACGATCATAAACTTCTTTGCCATCTAATGGTTTTGGTGCACTTTGATTTTCCTGAGATCCATTAAAATCTTTCTTCAATCATCGATATGGATGATAATGTTTGAGAAATCTTCGATGCCTTGTGTATATTGTCTTCTTTCCATGTTTGAATTGGAGGAATCTCGTATTTTTCTCACATATAGGGCATGTGTGGTGGTCTTTGACACTATAACCACTTAAGTTGCCATATGCTGGATAGTCATTAATGGTACAGAAAACCATTGCATGCAACCTAAAGGTATGCT
>NW_024464856.1:0-1376 GCF_000004515.6 Glycine max
CGGAGGTTCAATTCAAATGCATAATACATCGAGACGCCCGAAATTCAACAATGGAAGCTCTCGAGAAATTCAAATGGTCATAACTTTTCACTCGGAGGTCAGATTTAGGCGCATAATATATCCAGACGCTCGAAATTGAGCAATGGAAGCTCTCGAGAAATTCAAATGGTCATAACTTTTCACTCGGAGGTCCGATTCAGGCGCATAATATATCGAGACGCTCGAAATTGAATAATGGAAGCTGTCGAGAAATTCAAATGCTCATAACTTTTAACTCGGAGGTCCGATTCAGGCGCATAATATATCGAGACCCTTGAAATTGAGCAATGGAAGCTCTCGAGAAATTCAAATGGTCATAACTTTTCACTCGCAGGTCAGATTCAGGCGAGAAATTTATCGAAACGCTCGAAATTGAACAACGGAAGCTCTCGAGAAATTCAAATGGTCATAACTTTTCACTCAGAGGTCCGATTCGGGCGCATAATATATCGAGACGCTCGGAAATTGAATAACGGAAGCTGGTCGAGAAATTCAAATGCTCATAACGTTTCACTCGGAGGTCCGGATTCAGGTGCATAATATATCGAGACGCTCAAAATTGAATAACGGATGTTTGTCGCGAAATTCAAATGCTCATAACTTTTCACTCGGAGGTCCGATTCAGCGCATAATATATCTAGACGTCCGAAATTGAACAACGGGAAGCTCTCGAGAAATTCAAATGGTCATACTTTTCACTCGGAAGGTCCGATTCACGCGCAAAAAATATCGAGACCCTTGAAATTGTGCAATGGAAGCTCTCGAGAAATTCAAATGGTCATAACTTTTCACTCGCAGGTCAGATTCAGGCGAGAAATTTATCGAGACGCTCGAAATTGAACAACGGAAGCTCTCGAGAAATTCAAATGGTCATAACTTTTCACTCGGAGGTCCGATTCAGGCGCATAATATATCGAGACGATCGAAATTGAATAACGGATGCTGTCGAGAAATTCAATGCTCATAACTTTTCACTCGGAGGTTCGATTCAGGCGCCTCATATATCGAGACGCTAGAAATTAGACAATTGAAGCTCTCGAGAAATTCAAATGGTCATAACTTTTAACTCGGAGGTCCGATTCTGGCGCATAATATATCGAGACGCTCGAAATTGAACAATGGAAACTCTCGAAAAATTCAAATGGGCATAACTTTTCACTCGGAGGGCCGATTCAGGCGCATAATATATCGAGACACTAGAAATTGAACAACGGAAGCTCTCGAGAAATTCAACTAGTCATAACTTTTTACTCGGAGGTCCGATATCGGCGGATAATATATCTAGACGCTCGAAATTGAACTATTGAAGCTCTCGAGAAATTCAAATGGTCCTAACT